>NW_016108043.1:60357-104538 GCF_001604975.1 Cebus imitator
AGATGAAGCAAATGAGATGCAATATTGACAACTGTTGAATCTGGGTAATTCAGATATGAGTGTTTATTAATTAATACTATTATTTTTTATTGTGTATATTTGAACATTTTCACAATAAAACATTTAAACTTGTGATTATCTTCTATATAGGAGGAAGGATTTTAGTCCAAGAATTCTGGGTGTTCAGATTGATTTCTAGATCTCTAACTCTGCAGCTTCCCAGCAGTCTGGAGGTAAGGAATGGGAGCCACACGCCTTAATCCATCTTCTGATTATCAGTGGGTCATAGCCAAGTTACTCTACAGACCTGGTGGCAGGTGAAGGATGGAAGGAAAGCCCTAAAAAGAAAAAGAAACCTGTGTCCTGATTGGCAACCCTCATTGTACCATCTGCTACCAGTGTGATGATCTCAGGCAACTTAACTGGACTCCCTGAGCCTCTGTTTTCTCATTGGCAAAATAAAGGGTACTAATAGTTTATGGTAAAGATTAAATGCATTATGTAGGCACAGCTCTTGAGGTGTTCTATGACACACAGTAGGATGCTCAGTAAATATTGGCTTCCTTCCTTTCCATAGGCATCTGATAGGGGTTACAGGGGCATGAGTGAGCTGTTAAAAATACAGTCCCCAGCCAGGCTTGGTGGCTCACACCTGTAATCCCAGCACTTTGGGAGGCCAAGGTGGGTGGATCACAAGGTCAGGAGATCAAGATCATCCTGGCTAACATGATGAAATCTTATCTGTACTAAAAATACAAAAAAGTAGCAAGGTGTGGTGGCACGCCCCTGTAGTCCCAGCTACTCAAGAGGCTGAGGCAGGAGAATCACTTGAACCCAGGAGGTGGAGGTTGCAGTGTGCTGAGATCACATCACTACACTCCAGCCTGGGCAAAAGGGTGAGACTGTCTCAAAAAAAAAAAAAAAACAGTGCCCATCTAAAGGCAAAGATCGCTCTTCACCTGAGAATGTGGGTCCCATGTTGCCAAATCTCCCATTTCTCAAGAGAAGCTGGAGATCTAGCTTCTTATGTGAAATCTCCCAATCTTGAGATAGTATCAATAAATTTACGAACTTGAAAACACACTAGGCAGGCCAAACAAAACACCTCTGCAGACCGCGGGTGTGCGACTTCTGGTTCCAACCATAGACTAAGACAAAGCACTAACAATCACGAAAGCCTTACTCAACATTCACCGAAGCTGGGCCCTGTGCTCAGAAGTCTTCACACACCTCATCAACTGATTCCTCATGACATCTCTATGATCTGCTTGAACAGATGAGGAAACTGAGGCTCAGAGAGGCAAAGAGACCTGTCAGGGCCAGGAACAAATGCAGGTCTTCCCCAGAACTTAGCAGTCCACTTCACTGCCTCTCTAGATTTCCACAAGAGTCTTTAAGGAGCAAATGCCCATCCCAGAGAAGGGCAGGGACTAGTCCAGGGCCGCAAATACATGGCTGGCTGGCTGGGACTGAGCAGTTTCTCATTCCCTCCCTGGTCAGGGTGAATAGCCTTGGAGGAGATGCCTGTCAGAACTGCCCAGCCAACCCTGACACAATGCAGGCCATGTCGGCAGGGGAAGAAACTACCTTTTATGTCCTTGAAAAATGCATGGATAAGCATTAAGAATGTTCTAAACCCCAATTAGCCAGGCATGGTGGCAGGTACCTGTAATCCCAGCTACTCAGGAGGTAGAGGCAGGAGACTTGCTTGAGCCTGGGAGACAGAGATTGCAGTGAGCTGAGATCGTACCATTGCACTACAGCCTGGGCGACAAGAGCAAGACTCCATCTCAAAAAGAAAAAAATAAAATAAAATAAAAAAAGAATTTTCTAGACCCAGAGCCCAGTGCCCCCAGTTTCTCCACCTCACAAATCTGGGAAATTGGACTAGAAACCCCAGTCACCACCTGACCAGACACTCTGTTACCAGGTGCTTCTAGGACTGAGCTGGAGACACGTCCAGCCACATGGACCTACTCCCTGAGAGCTGGTGATAACTTAGACACGCTGAATGTGATTCTTTCTGATTAAAAACTTGGCTGGGTTTCCCTTCCTCAGTGAATTTTCATAGTTATTAAGGAGGGAGAAGTAACTCTAAAAATGGGCTGCTCAGGAAGTTAAGGAATTGGTCCCTTCAAGAAAGATGTATTCAGATTCCATTATGTGTGAGGTACTCATGGCATTGGGTACAGAGAGGGATACGGAGTGGAGGGCCCTGCCTCGGATTTTGAGGGTTTATAGTAACCCCCAGGAGGAACCTACAGAAGCCCCATGAGCTTCCCTTCTGAACACGACATTAATTCTGACATGTGGAAGACTTTCAGCCATTGAACAGCATTGTGCTGGCTCCGTGCCCAGACCACCTGCTTCCAACCCTGGCCGTTCTGCTCACTGACTGTGTGACTTTAGAGAATCCACTCAACCTCTCTGGGCCTCAGTTTCTCCATATGTAAAATGGGAACAACAATAATCTTATGTATCTGACACGGTTGTTAATATGTCTTATAGCAGTTTTAGGGCCACACTGGGGCTTCCCCTCCTGTAAATGGGACTAATAACAGCATCTACTTACTAGAGCTGTGGCCAGGATTCCATGAGTTAATGCAAAGGAACACAGCACTTGAGATGGTGGCTGGTATACAGGAAGCACCAGACACACATTTTTTTTTTTTTTTTGAGACTCCTCGTGTTGCCCAGGCTGGAGGTCAGTGGCACAACCTCGGCTCACCACAACCTCCGCCTCCCAGGTTCAAGTGATTCTCCTGCCTCAGATTCTCCTGAGTAGCTGGGATTACAGGCATGCACCACCACACCTGGCTAATTTTGTATTTTTAGTAGAAACGGGGTTTCAACATGTTGGTCAGGCTCATCTCAAACTCTGGACCTCAGGTGATCCGCCCATCTTGGCCTCCCAAAGTGCTGGGATTACAGGAGTGAGTCACTGCACCCAGCCCAGGTACACTCTTACTACTGATATTAAAGAGCTATTGACAATTTGACTTGTTAGTTAATTTGCATTGATATCTTCACAGTTGGGCTATTCTTAAAAGTTAGAAGAGAGTTTCCTCCAAGAGACTTTCTCATTAAGAATTTCCACTGACTCAGAGCAAAGGGCTCCTCCTCTCCATTATCACAGGTGGGGAGAGACCTTCCGGTCGGTGGCTCCAGTTCTCTCCCTCCTGGTCTCAGCTTGGTCCCGCTCATGGGGCTCACTCCCACCCACTCATATGATCTCCCAGCACCCCAGGAGAAGGCGAGCCAGGTAATGTTGTCTGCACCTGATGGATACAGAAACTGAAGGTAGCTTCCCAAAGGTCCAGTGTCATGTGCTTTGGGGTGGGGGCTTAAGCACAAACACCTGAGTCCCAGGCTCAGGGTGGTATGGGAGCCAGGGATGTGGCTCTGGATTCTCAGGCTCACCACTTTCTTTAAGCAAGTCACCTTGGTGTCTTCATCTGTAAAACGGGGGTGACAACAGTACCTACTGCCTAGATTTGTTGCAAGGATTGAATGAGTTGACACTAAGCACGATGCCTGCCACACCAGGGTACATTTGAGTGGCACGATGCATCCTAGGTAGGCTGGCAGAGTCTTGGTCTACGCCTGGTAGCCTAGCAAATCTTCCAGTTAGAGCCCCCTGTCACTCTTGAAAACATCCTGGTTTGGAAGAAAATGATATGGCCATCCTAACATAATTGCCTGTTGCCATCTAAATTATTATTATTGGTATTGTTATTATTTTCCATCATACCACAATGAGTCTCCAGGAAGTGAACATGTTGCCTCAAAATAGGTCAGGACTTCAGTGCCACCCTTAAACCCAGGTGAGAGTGGCCCCTGCCCTGTGCCCCCCGGAGTCTGGCCCTCCTCCAGCTGACTTCTCATCACAGGGAGTGAAGCCCATGGGAACAAGGGCACATGCCCACCTGGAGCTTGTGCCACCTCCACTAGAGCATACTCTGGGTTCCCAGGCCCCTGGAGTTCCCTGCACAGATGGCCCTGAGCCCACTGCCAGGACCTATGTGGGTCTCTTCCCCAGATCCTGCCTGAAGAGAGAGTGCACCACGCACCCTAAACCTGAGGAGTGACCAAGGGACAGCGCTTGCACGTGCAGACTGAGATGTTCACAAGGGTGCACAAGACCCTTGAAGGACAGTTCAGAGGCAGAGGTAGGAAAAGGTAGGGGGCAGGGGCACAGGCCAGGCACTATCGGCCCCTCTCCCTGAGCCACCAGCTCCAGGCAAGATCTGAGGCGTATGAGAAAGCCACACTCAAAGCCAGCTTCCCGCCTTGTTAGGAAAATGGATTCGTCAAGATAGAAGAACAGAGCATATTTTATTTTGCATTTTGTTAGCTTGATTTATAACCTGCAAATATTTGGACATATGGTATGTGAACCTCCCTCCATCTGTACTCTTGCCCAGACCTACAAATCCCTGCCACCTTCTGCCCAGTCCCAATACCAAGTGTTTACTGAGCCCCTCCTCTGTTCTGAGCCCAGGGGACTCCAGGGCACCATCTCCAGTGCCCAAACATAATGGCCTCTGTGGGAGCAAACCTCATACTCCAAAATCAGTGAAGAACTGGGATCAGGGGTGAGGGCGTAGACCTGGTCCTTGCCTCTGCTCCCAACCCCTAGGGAGGTGAGGAAGGTCCTTCCCTTTCTGGGCCTTAGTTTTGCTGTTTAGGTAAGAGGCCCCTCTAGCTCTGAGTAGCTGGGAGATGCAGCCTGGAGGGTGAAGCGCACACGGAATCAGATCAGTGACCTGAGAGGGTGTGGCCTGGGCTTAGGCAGACAGTTCTTAGGGGTTACTGTGGTGTGGAATTGAGCTCTCTGGACTAGCCAAGCAGTCCGTTCGATTCCATTCCATTCATTTATTCCTTCCACAAACATGGCAGCCACCTATCTGTGCCCGAAATCAACAAGAGGCTGAATCCGCCTAGTGTGGGAGGATAATTAGAACAAGCACTCAGAAAACCAAATGCTAAGTAACACTTGGTGAGTGAGCAAGAGAACTTCCCTAAAATCCTCCTGTCCTCCCAATCTCGGCGTCTTAAGCCCACTTCTCGGATGAGAAAACGGAGGCGCCGAGTCAAGACCCTGCCGCCTGGGGCTCGCCCACATCTTGTGGCTAGCCAGAAGCAAGGTTTCGGATTCCCACAGTCTCGGGCCGCTGTCCCAAGCTGCCCGAAGTGGGGAGGCCCCGTCCAGCTCCCGGAAGGCTGTAGGGAGGTGAGCGCCAGGGAGTGGCTGGGCCGCTAGACTCCGGGGCCAGGAGGCAGGGAGGGGCCGGGCAGGGGGCGGCCGGGCGACGTCCAGCGCCCTGGTGCGCAGCCCGGGACACCCGGAGCGACAGCGCTTCGGCGCGCGCCAGTGGCAGCAGCGCTCCGGTGGGTCCGCCGCGGTCCTGTCGGGGTCTGGGCTCCAGGCGCCGGCGGGGGGCGGCGGTGGGGCGGCGAGGGCCGCGCTGCAGTGCCCGCAGCGGCGGGCTGGGGGAGCTGTGCCCGCCTGTCCCCGAGGCCGGGGCGGCGACCGGGCAGCTGGGTCGCCGCGCCTCTAGCCGGGCCGGGCTCGGCGGCGCGCAGCCAGGCGTGCTTGGAGCGGGCTCGGGCCCCAAGTCCTCCCGGACGCCTGGCCGGGGAGGCCCCCGGAGCAGCCCAGTCCCGCGGGCTGGGGCGGCAATCGCCGCCGCTCCGGCCCGCCCCCGGGGGGGTGTCCCGGGCCGCTGGGCCCGCCCAGGTAACCCCATCCTCGGCCCGCCCCTGGCCCGCCCCCCCGGCCGCCCGCCCGCCCGCCTCCGCCGCCGCCGCCGCCGCCGCATCCCGGCTCTGGGGCGGCGCTGACAGTCTGGTCCGCGCTGGGCAGCGGGCGCAGCAGCGGGCAGGCGGCCGGCAGACACACGGAGGCAAAGCCCCGCCGCGCGCGCCCCGGCCCGCGCCCAGCGCCGCACCCCAGCCGGCCCGCGGGCGCCCACCTGCCGCCCCGACGGGAGGCCCCCCGCGGCCGCAGCCGCTGCCCCGGGCCGGGCGCCCGCGGCGGCACCATGAGTCCCCGCTCGTGCCTGCGTTCGCTGCGCCTCCTCGTCTTCGCCGTCTTCTCGGCCGCCGCGAGCAACTGGCTGTAAGTCGGGCCGGGGCGGGGCGGGGCGGGGCAGGCCCTGGGGGCAGCGGCCGGTGCCAGGCGGCGCGGGGCAGCGGACGCTGGGCGCCCGGCAGGTGTCTCCGCCGCGGGACCTGAGGCTCGCTTGCTCCGCTGCCGCCGCCACGACCCCAACCTCCCTCTGCACACCTGGGGTCCCCTCCTGCCGGGGTCCGGCTCCCTGCGCAGAGGCGGCAGGGGTGGCGGCGGCAGCGTCCGGTGGCACCCATAGGCGGCTCGGGGCGCTCGAGGGCGCCAGGGGTGCGAACGCAGGGTGGTGGCCTGGGAGGGGCGCGGGGCGCGGGGTGCAGCTCAGCCGGGCTGTCAGGTCGCCGTGGAAGCCCATTGCAGGGAAGGGCTCCGGGACATAATAGCAGGTTAATCCCGAGAAGTCCGGAGCGAGCTCCCCGCGCCGAGCTGCGCCGCACTGCGGGCTGGGCTGGAGGCGTGCAGGGACCTGTTTCTGCTTGCGGGGCGGGGGCCGGAGACAGAAGGAAGGGACTGGGACGCCTGGTCTCTCAGGGCCCGGGGCCTTGGTTTTTCCCTGGGGCAGGAAGAAACTCCGTCCAGACCTTAAAGAAGATAACGGCCCCCACCTCCCCGAGTCTCGCCTAAGGAGGAAGGGGTGGTAACCGCTGCTGACCTGTCTGTTTCTCCTTGACTGGGTCTGTGCGCTCAGGGCGCTCCCTGGGTAGGGGTGGAAGGTTTGCTGGGGGGAAGGGAGCTAAAGGGATGAGCTCCAGTGAGTGGGTGGACAGGGAGCAAGAGGACCTGCACTCAGTTCATCCCCGCTCAGAGACGGTTCCCCATGTCCCACGCTTGACCCTGGCCCCAGTTCCTCCTGCTCAGAGCTCTGCCACCATCCGCTGTGGGCAGCCAGTGGGGAGCCAAGCTCCAATATTGATCTGAAAAGCATGGGGTGGGAAGGGGGATCGCCAACAGTGTAGCTGGGGTTTCCATGGAGACAGGGAGAGAGGAAAAATTCTCTCTGCATCAAGACCAAAGAACAAATATCTCCCATGAAATTGCCCCGAGTGTCCAATGGCTGTTGCTATGAGGTCATTGTGGCCAGCCGGAGCCCTCCAGGCTGGAAGGAGCGTGTTTGCTGGGGTCAGAGCCACCCAGGGCTTGGGGGACGGAGGTGATGTGGAATTCTCCCAGCTGTTCCGAGAGCAAACTCTAAGGCAGCCCGAAGTGGCTGCGGAGCTTTTGTTTTTCTTGGAGCCTTAATTTGATTAACACTTCAGGAGCAGTGGCAGAGTGTACAGAAACCAGGGCACCACCACCTTCTCCCACTGCCCCCCTGCAGGCCACCCCCCTGAATGCTGCCTGGGTCGCAGAGCTGGGGAGGGAGCTGATTTGGACTTGGAGGACCCTGGGGGTCCCTGGAGCTGGTTCTTGAATGCATGCGTTCAGAGCCGGGGTCTCCAAAACAGATCTGAGCATCAGAAGGAGCAAGAACTGGGTCCCACCTGCCCAGCACCACCAGAGATACAAAAAAGCAAAGAAAAAAAAAGTGGCAGTCCAAACGTCTGGCCCAGGCCTGCATGGAAGACAGCGACATCTGCAGTGGAAAGTCATTCCGGAGCATCTGGTCTTCGACTCATTTTACAGATGAGGAAACTGAGGCCTAGGGAGGGGAAGCTACTTGCCCAAACTCAGAGCTAAGCACTGAACCCAAGTGTTCTGGCTCCCAGGCAGTGGCCTTATACCCCCTTCCCTGAAGCTGCCCCAAACCGCAGCCAGCATGGCCCGGGTGGCATCACCACTCACCTTCACCCATGTTCACCCCCAGAATCCCAGCCAGGAAGGCAGCCCTGGCTTTGGATCACACGAACCATGGGGAATTCCAACAACTCAGTTCTCCTGACTGTGCCGTTGGGCGTGGGGTGAGGAGGGGCGGCCTAGGAGGAGAAGAGAGGTTGGCAAACCTGTTCTCTGCAACGGTGATGGTTCAGGTTGCCACGAAGCAGGTCTCTGGATGACCCAGCTCACTCCTGCTCCACCCCCGGCTTCAAGCCAAGGGTCTCTCTGCTCTGCCCAAGGCAAGAGGAACAAGGGCCTTCCCAGGACCCTCCCAAACCAGAGAGGCTATAAAGGAGAAGACCCTGGGCACACACCAAGGTTGGGTCCGATATTTATCAGCCTCCATCAAACCATCAGCTGGCCACGGACGGCAGCGCTGGGGGAAATGGATGTCACAGCCTGGCCTCCCACAAGCCTAGAGTCTAGGTAGAGAGACATGATAAAACCACAAATGGGTGGAACAGGGCGCATGCTCTGTGGCTGTCAGAGGAAAGAACTGAGTGTGAGCCCAAGCAGGCAAAGAGGGACTTGGTCTGAAACCGTAGGATCACGACAGTAATAATTATTATAATGACTCCTACCGCATGATCTAAATCCCAACAACGTTTCAATGCCGTTACAGACAAGAAGGCTGGGGATCGTAGAGGTAACTGCCCAAGTCACCCAGCTGGTAAACGGCAGAGGTGTCCGACTGAAAAGCTGCCTCTAGAAGGAAAAGCTCGGGCAGGCAGGTGCCCCTGCAGGCATGGTGGCTGGCACTGCGTCCTTTCAAGTGTGAGGCATGAGGAATCCTGGCCGCAAGAGGAGAGCGGACAGCACCTGCCACGGGGCAAGGTCTGGGTTCAGCTCCCCTCCCAATCCCTGGAGTCAGGCTTCAGTCCAGGGTGGGTCTGCTGGCCAGTGGCAAGAGCCAAGGCTATCTGTTGTCTCGGAAGAGCGGGTGGCCTGGTGAGGAGGCCAGGTGTCCCGCCGCATGCAGATGTTGGACAGGATGGAGCTTGGAGCTGGGAGGGCAGCCTGAAGCCTGGGCAGGCCCCGAGAAGCTGGGAGCTATTGATTAGACTCTCCTGTCTGGCACCCAGAGGAGCCGGCTGACAGCTTGTGACAGCTCCCACCCCTGAGGGAGGGCCGGATACAGAGTCCCTGGGGGAAGGCTGGGACTCTGCCCTCAAGGAGGCTGCCCTGCCATGGACCTGAGCTCAGAAATGTTTCTGAATGTCCCCTCTTCCCTGCACTGAGGCTGTGCCGGGAGTCAGGACACTGGGTTCCAGTCCCAGCTCTGGGCCACATATTGGGTGGCCCCTTCCTCCCACTGGGCCACAGTCCTCAGCAGATTGTTCTGAACCCCAAATGCAAGTGCTGGGGAGGGTTAGGGAATAAATAAGCTAAGGTTTCAGGATTGCAGATCTCTCAGAGGAAGGTAGTGGGGTAGCAGGGTTCTAGCAGAATCCCACGGGTGAGGGATGGGAGCCCATGCTGCACTCCCATGGGTGAGACAGGCCAGTGGTATGGCCAAGAAGCAGGTCTTCGAGATCCAACTGAGTTCTGCCCTGCGAAGCTGATTGACCCTGGACAGGTTACTCAACCTCTCTGAGCCTCCGGTTTCTTATCTGTAAAATGGTTCCCACTGATCCAAATGGTGCACGAAGGTGGTTGAGAAGAGTCAGCCCATGCATGTAGCAAGCTGGCATGGGGCCAGCCACACTGATGGAAATGGCAGCCATGCCAGCTGCTGGAACCAAGGGCTGCTGTTGGGGAGCTGCAGGGCCATGTCCCTATGGATAGGGGTGGTGGAGGAAACAAGTCTTCAAGCTGCTGCTCCCAAGCTCTGTTTATCCCAGACTGTCCCACCCAGATCCACTGATCTCACACAGATAGGATCTTAGGCTGCAACCCCCTTGCTCAACAAGGGTGCCTGCAGGAGCTTCCCAGAGTCAGGGAAACCTAGCCTGGCTCACAGGCCCATCTTGCCCGCCAGAGGAGTTGCTGCTGGGGGCACCTTTCAGTGCCCTGGGAGAGATGAAGGAGGCATCATGCGCTTCACTGGCTCTGAGTCCCCACCGGTGTGCGACTTTGGGCCAAGCTCCCCTAAGCCTGCTTGCCCGGGGGGCAGGGGGCCTTTTACATCTCCCTTGGCCGTAGGTGGAGTCCAGCACTCTGGGCACAACTCCCTGGGGCAGGGACGGGACACAGCCAGCCTAGATGTGCAGTGCCAGCCACACAAGTACAGATGTGGCCCATCTCCCCCAGGAAGTGTCCCCCTGATTCTCAGCTTTAAAAGATCCCTCTCTCCCCTCTAAATAGTCAGAAGTCCATCTCCTTAGAGCTCCTCCATGGCTCTGGGCAGTGAATTGCAATCACAAACACGCTCACTGCACCTTACAGTTCACACCAGGCTTTCTCAACCTCCACATCACTGATATTTGGGACTGGATACTTCTGTGTGGGTCTTTTCTGTGCATTGTAGGATATTTGGCAGCATTCCTGACCCTTACCAGCTAGATAGCCAGTAGCATCCCTCCAGGTGACAACACAAAATGTCTGTAGATTTTGCCAAATGTCCCCTAGGGGATGGGGGTGCAAAATCATCCCCCCATTAAGAATCAATGGTCTACAAAGACCTTTCCCAACCGATTACCCTATTTGAACCACACACCCTCCCCTCCACGCCTCACCACGACCGCTTTCGGAGGAGAGGAGTGAATATTGCTCTCAGCTCCACTTCAGAGGCCGAGACGGGCAGTGACTTCCCCAGGGTCATTCTGCAAATCAGAAGCAGGACTGGAATTGCTCTCACATGTCCAGATTTTATGGTTTTCATCCCCTGCCTATAGCACCATTTCATATTATATATAACTCCAGTCTAATAGTGTGGTTTCTTTACTGCTTCTACACGGTTATAAACATCTGGAGGCCGTGGCTGTGACATAAACACCTCTGAATATCTCACAGTGCCTGGCACGTGCCTGCCAGGCACTAGGTGCTCAGCCATCTTTGATGGATGAATGGAAGGCAGGCTTGTTCCCAGAGGGTTCCCAGCTGTTGTCCAATGGTAGCCCATCTTCAAAGGCCTGGAGTAGGAGGAAGGCTCTGCTCCACTGCCCCAAGGCTCGGGGGATACTAAAAAGCACAGAGGTGGGTGGCAGGAAGTGAGATTGTTGCCCCTCAGATCTGCTGCTCTGCCCCTCACCCCTGGGCTGGGACAGACCCTGAGAGCCAGGTTGAGGGTTTTTCCCCCAGCACTGCAGCGCCCCAGGACCAGACTCCGCCGGGGGGGGGGGGGGGTGGCTCAGGCAGCAGTCACGACCCAGCTGTCTGCTACAGTTTGACTTTCTTCCCTCAACCCTGGATTAGCAATTGAGCAACACAGCAAGCATCTGACAAGACAGTGCTCCCCAAACCTGTTGAAACTCGCCCAACTTAGGCCCTGTGGGTGCACTCGGAAAGCTGAGTATTTACAAGGCTCCTCCTCTCGCTTCTGCCTCTGGGAAGAGGGGCTTAGGCTGAGCCAGTGGGGCGCAGATTGGCCAGGGAGCTATGTGTGGGGTGACAGATGCCTGCCGTGGGCCCTCCAGTCACCTCTCCACTGCATGGAGCAGGCGCAGCTGCAGGCAGAGCTGCGACCCCAGGGTTGCTCTCCAGATTTCCACAGGAGTTGCCAGGTTTTATCTCTGAGTCCTGAACTGCATCTTCTGTGATTCAGCCAACCTCGGGAAGGCTCGCTCCCTGCCGTGACCCCACCAGCTCCCCCTCCCCCATGTCCTGGCAAACTGAAACCAAACTGTGTTCTGAAGGTTCCCTGCCAAGTCAGACCCCGCAGAGGAGGGGACCTGGTCTGAGGAGAGAGAGGGAGGGAGGTGGGAGGAGGAAGGGATGCATCCTTCAGGGGAAAGGAGCCTCCGACAGCTCACATGTATCTTGGGAGAGGCCCATTAGAACAGCGGGAATGCTGACCGGCCTGGGGGCCCTTCCCTGCGGTGACTCTGAACGGTCCCTTCAGATCCTATTTCTCACTCTGTTCACACAAGAGCCCTGAAATCCCAGGATTGGGCACCAGAGACCCTTCCCCAAGGGCTGGAGACTGCAGAGTAGCCCCTCCTTAGTTGGGTGCCCAGCTGTTCTGGTACCCCAAGCTTCGAGGCATCAGAGTGAGGGGGTTCTTGGGGATTCTCGGCTCAACCCCCTTGGGGAGGCTTCATGCCAGGGATGGCCTGGGATGCCCCCATGCAAACACGTCGAGCGCTTCCCCACCTCAGGGCCTGTGCTGGGCACTCAGGGCCTGTGCTGTGCACTTAGGGCCTGTGCTGTGCACTTAGGGCAGTACAGCATGGAGGTGGTAGAACTCTATCCCAGGGCTCCCAGAGCTGTTCCCACAGCCGCTAGAAGCAGCCCCACAGCCCTGTCACCCTAGCCAGTTATTCTCTGCTTGGGGGATGAGCCACACCAAGGTTTCCTGCCTGCCCTGGTGGGGGTGGGAGTAGGGGGTCCAGCCATGGGCTCTCCCAGGACTGGGCCTTTGGAAGGGATCCCCTAAAGCCAAAGAACTCTCTGGAAACCGGGCGCCTCACTCCAGGACGCAGCACTGGCTCTCAACAGTTCACCTGGGGTTTCACCTGTCCCTCCTCTTTCCCCACCCTAGGTTCCCTCAGCCCAGCAGGGAGGACAGTTCAATGGCTCAGTGGCCACAGGACATGAAAGGTTCTGGGGACATGGGTTAGGTGGGTCTGCTGATCGAGGGACAAGGTAAGGTCAAGCCAGCCTTCAATTTGACGCCCACTCCCCCTAGCAACACACCGGCCTTGGGGAGAGAATGGAAGTTCTCACCTGACGGAGCTCTGGGGCCATTCAAGCTCCTATCCAAGTGGCTACTTCATGCGAACGCATACACCAGCGCTCTGAGAACACACACAGTGAGATGGGAAATGGGGTGGGGCTCCCAAACAGGAAGTGGGGGACACAGAGCCCTCAGGAGTGAAATGTAGGGGGCTGGGGTACCAGGATACTGGAAGTAATGGGAATTGGGAAATCAGGAGTCAGACAATGAGGACACTGAGGTTTCCAATGATGGAAGATGCGAGTGAAGGGTCCCAGGAGACAGGAAAGAGGGAATGCGGAGCAGGGCACACTGGCGGTGAGGCTCAGGCTCCAGGGGAGGCCGCTATCTCTCTCCACCTGAGGAAATGCACTTGGGCCAAAAGAACCTGGCCTGGGCCTTGACAGCCCTGAGACCATGCTAAAGCTGAGGGGTGAAGGCAGGGCCCAGTGCCCTGCAAACCATCATGACTGTCTCCAAAGCCTGCCCCTCTAGAGGTGCTGGACCAGGGGCAGCAACCTTCCAAGGCCCCAACAGCTCCAGAGACCACAGCCCTCAACACTCTCCCGCCAGCCCCATAACCACCCAGACCTCTGTCCCCAGCACCCCTTACTCCTGAACACAGCCCAGACACCTCGCTCTAGTTCAGAAAGGACATGGGCTCTAGAAAGACCCGTCACGGGAAGAATCAGGCCTCCTCCCTCAGGCCACTGTCTGTTGACTGCCAAACGTCATGCCTCAGTACTCTGGGTCCTCTTTGGCTTAGGAGCCAGAGTGACCTGTTTTCAAATCCTAACCTTCCACTGCAGGCTGTATGGCCTCAGACACATGCTTCTCTGAGCTTCTGTTTCCTCGTCGGCAAAATGGAGGGGAAGACACCTGCCACGCCAGCCCTGCGCTGTTGCACTAAGGACATACTGAGGCCCGTGACTCCCGATGGCAGGGCATGAGTGAAGGTCGCACGCATCCACTCTGTTATGCCTACAAATGGTTTCCAAGTCCCCTTGATACTCCTGAGCTTATGCTGGACACACTCTGTCCCTGCCCTCACCCCGCCGTCCCAGCTTTTGACGTCCTAGCAGCACCACCCACTCTGCCCGTCTCTCACACTCCCCAGCCTCACAGGGTCTGACGGTCGCCAGGAAACACACTCTCGAACTCTGCAGACCTCATCTGGAGACTGTCAAAAACCTGCCACCGGGATGGCTGCCAAGGTCATTCACTGTACCCCGGGGGAGCACGCCCTACCTCTCAGGCACAATCGGCTGAAAAAGATCGGGAACCCAGGTCTAAGAGGGCCGAGAGAGCCAAGCAAAAAAAACACTCAAATGAGCGGAAGCCAGCCCAGGTCTGGTCGTGGGTGCGGCAGAGGGGCAGCGGGAGGAACCAGGAGAGGCTACGGGACGGGTGGTGACGGCCCCAGTGGCAGTGAGCATCTTGATGCTGCTGCTAGAACAATGCTACAGCAGAGATGAGCATCTCCTGCAAGCACATTTCATTCATTTAGGCCTCCTGGGCACAGGAATCCCAGTCTCCCCATTTTACAGATGAGCAGGCTGAGGCTCAGAGACGTTCACTAACTTGCTTCAAGCAACACGAGGATGAGATTTGGACCCAGGAGTCCCTGGTGCGTGTCCTTACTGCACCGCCTGCCACGGCGAAGGCCAAGGGTCCCTGGGGCTAGAGCACCGTGAGGGGAGGACAGTAGGATACTAAGACTGTGGTTGTAGAAACGTTCAAAGATCTAAAAGTGAGTGGGGAGCATGGTGAGGATCTTGGAAATCAGGTGCCATCCCCCTAAGAACACAGTCCTGGATGGGGACCGGGGTCACTTTTGCCCCTACTGGCCTGCATCCCCCAAGGCAGCTCTGTTCAGCGGCCACTCTGTTTTCTTCCGGCTCCCCCTCCCACCCACTTGGCCTCCTTCCTCCCTGGTATCGCAGGCACGACCGCTCCTGAGGAGGCTCTAAATGTGGCCCAGGCAGGCAGGGAGGCCAAAGGGAGGGGGCAGAGAGGCCTGGGCTGGCGTCCCAGCCCCCACCTGGACACCCGCAGGGCCACCAGGACACTGATCTGCTTGGCCTCCCAAACGCTCCAGCTATTTCCCGTCCCCTTTCCTCTTGACTCACAGAGTAAGAGCCGGGAGGAATTGCAGAGGTGCAGATTTTCCTCTAGGAATTTGTATATTTTTTTAAAAAAGCAAGCAAACCTGGAAAAGCTTGGGACAAGCCCAGCTAATTTTAGTTTCTAATGAAAACAGCAGGTGGCTGAGAGGATCTGATCTCCCTGGCAGGGCAAGGGCCCTCCAGCCTTGCAGGCTATAGGCACGGGCCGGGCTCGGGGAGGGCCTCCTGGGAGGAGCCTGCAGGACCTGTAGCCCTCGCTGGAGAAGATCAGGGCATGAGCTGGCTAGTAGCGGCAGCAGGGGTGGCCTGGGCTGGTGGGGTAACCTGATCAACGGCAGAGCCACGGCTAGAGTCCTGGGTGGCCAGGGCAGCAGGCGGCAAATTGCTAAGCCTGTACTCCTCGGTGGCAGGAAGGAGCCTAAATTGGGGCACTTCATCCAGGACAGGAGAAGCCTCTGGGATGGCCAAGGCCTTGCACAGCCTGCCCTGGCCCACCCATCATGCCCTGGCTCTCTGTCACCCCTAGAAAGGGCTGGTGCACTCCATGTTTGAGCCTGGCCCGGCTCCAGGGTCAGCGGATGGCACACATGTCTCTGGGATTGAGCCACCCTGGGGTGCTGGACGGGGATTCCTGAGGCATCCAGGACTAATCAGGCCTTGCTCTGATGGCTCTCCAAGCCCTCAGCAGACCAAAAGACCACGGCAACTCCCACATTCCTCCTTCATCCCTATCCTCCCCGATCCTGAGCAGTCTGCCAGGAAGCAAACAGAGGGAACCCCGTCAGAATAGAGCCCTCCATCCTTTCTGCAAACATTCATTAAACACCTTCTATGCACCATGCCCTGTGCGAGGCACCAAGGGTGGTGTTAGCCCCCTCAGCAGGTAAATGAGGCAGATCCACAGCCAGGTACAGAGGAAAGAAGGTTGAGAGTCGGAGCTAGGTTTGCACTGCAGCTCACAGCTCTAGCTATGGAACTTTGAGCAGGTTGCTTTGTCTCTGTAGCCTCAGTTTGCTCATCTGTAAAATGGGACCAGACACTAGCTGGATACTGAAGCGGGCAAGCAGAAACATTGTGGATGAGGGCCTGTAATGCCTGGGATTCTCACTCTCTAGAGCCAGTGCCCAGTTCCATTTCCAGCGCTGGCACCCAGCCCTGCCCAGGCGAGACCCTGGGGTCTGGGGGAACAGGGGCAGGGGTGGTGCTGGGCCCCATGTGTACGGAAGGGGACAGCTGCTGTGCCAGATGAAGGCAGGGGCTGGGGGTGGGCACTGGTGCCAACGGAAGAGGTTGCTCAGCTCCTTCCTGGAAGCTGGCCCAGTGACTCATGGCCACGGCAGCCCAGCAGCTCACCCGAAGCCCCTGTGACTGTCATTCAGCCTGTCTCCCCTTGCTGCGTTCTGAGCCTGGGTGGGGGGATGTGGGGTGACTCCCCTGCCCTGGTCCATCTCACTACTTGTTCAATGGCAAGAGACACATCTATCAGCCTGGCATGGGGTGAGCAGGCCCCTGAGTCCTGGCCACACCCTACCCTGCCAGCAGAAGGAGGCCCACCGACTCTGACAGTGGGAAAGGCCATATGGACCCCCCGGTTTACTGTACCCATGAGGAGACAGGCTCCAAGTATGGCAGAGACTTGCCCAAGGTCATGGTGGGTGGGGGCTGCTATCCCTGCCCAGAGAACCCCTGCCCTGGGGTGCCTCCCTTGACTAGAGGCCAAGCACCAGCACAGCCAGACGCAGCTTCCTTGGCTGCAAGCGGCAGGAGCAGAGGCTGAGTTGGGGATGGGCCAGCTCTGTGCCCCCACATCACAAACAGGGCCCCCACCCTTCTCTAAGAGGCCAAGCCTGGGTCTGAGCAGGAAAGGATCCAACATCAGGCTCAATTCCTTGTCCCCCCAGCAAAGGACACCTGTGGCCTCCTGAACGGGGACCTGGCCCACCGCCAGTAGCCGGGCTCTTGGCGCCCCCTGCAGGCCAAGAGCAACAGGTGGGACTGGCTCACAGGCGACTCAGGGCTGGGCAGAGGCAGGGGAGCACACAGGCAGGGCTCTCCGCCTCCAGATACAGCCTCTGCTGCCTCTCAGCCCCCTTCCTGCCCTTCCCTTCCCTCTGAGGGGCTCCAGGCTCCTGCCTGGGGCTGGTCAGGACAACACCATTCTGTGCATCCCTTGGGCTGCACCTGGTAGAGAGGAAGGAGGGATGGGGAGGCCCCTGGGAGACCAGGAATGCAGGGGGTGGGGAGGTTGGCCTTCCTCGACCTGAGACCACTTTGCACTTGCCCCATGCTGCGCATTTGCCCCCACAATTACCTGGCACCTACAATGTACCTGACAGCCAGGTGCATCACACAACAGATCATGGGCATTCCTCTCAGCACCCTCTGGGTGAGAACTGTTATCTCCATTTACAGATAAGGAAAGCCAGGCCCAGATGCCACAGCCACGGGGAAAAGGAAACACGCTGGGGATCGATGCCACAGTGAGGAGGAGAGTGGCATCCCTGAGTCAGAGCTCCCTATGGCTGAGGAAACATCACCCATACCTACCCAGACTGCTCTCCAGGCCAGTGCCTCCCAGCTGCACCTGAGGCATATTAAAACCTCAGATGCCCACCAACCCCCGCCGGGGCTGGGGCCCAGGCACGTCCACTTTCTACAACCCCTGCACACGTTTCTGATGCACAGCCAGATGCAAGAACCATTGCTTGGTCTGATCCACATAGCTGACAATTAAACTTAGCTGCTGCCTGCAAACCTCCAGGGATGGGGAGACGACCCCCAACTGTACCCTGGCTAGCATCTTTGGGTTGAACAAACCCAGCTTCCAGCAGCCTCTGGCCCTGGTGTCAATTATAGTCTGTGGGCCAATACCGTCTCTACCCAAGGCTGTGAAGCCAGGCAAACGCCAGGTTCAAGTCCAGCTCAACCTCAGTGGCCATGTGGTCCTGCACATGAGGCAAATTATGTAACCTGTGTGCACCTCAGTTACCTCCTCTTTCAAATGGGAATTGGTTGGCTTTCTGAGAGGATTAAATGCAATAATGTAAAGTCCTTAGCCCAGTCCTAAGTTCCATAAAAGTTAGCTATACTTATCATCAGAAAAACTACCCATAAATAGGTCTTTCTGTATACTTTTCTATTTGCTCACCATTCACTCATTCCCTCATTCGGCAAACAAATAGCAACTTCCTGCCTCGTTGCCTCAGACCAGTGTCAGGCCGTCTCTGACACACAGATCCCTCCTGCTCCAGATAGCAAAGCAGTTGTTTGACTCAGACAGAACCAGTGGTCCCTTCTCTTATTACAGATGAGGAAACCGAGGCCCAGAGAACAGTGACCTTCCCTTTATCCTTCTTCAAACAAGACATTGGTGCAGATTCCTTGATAAGATGCAACATCTTCTTCACTGCCACCCCTAGAAAACCCCCGACCCTTGGGAGACTCGGTTTGCTGAGCAAGCCCTGGGGGAGGCCTGGCTCAAGACGCTCACTCTTTTTCCAGAGCCTTCATTCTGTGTGGCTGAGGCTAAAGGTAGAGCCAAGCCTGGAGGTTCCTACTAAGAGGCATGGGAAGGCTCCCCGCTCCATCTCTGGGCCTCAGTGTGCCCACCTGTAAAACGAGGGATCTGGGCCAGATCCCCTGTTAGGGAATATTCCTTAGGTGTGATTCTCTGCATTCTGTTGCTCCTCCAAGAACCTGGAAGGCAGCCTTGCCCCTGGAAGTGATCAGATGCATCAGATGGGAAAGGGGGACTTCCAGAGTCACCACTCGGCTCTCCTCTCTCACGGGCTGCCTCTTATGCACCTAATATGAGCACTTGGCCCTGGCTGGGGACACTGGGGCGAAGGGTAGGGCAGGCTGAGGGGCAATGGTTAGGGTACAACCTCTGGGTTGTCCAGACCCGAGCTCTAATCCAGGTCTGCCCTTAGAGCTGGGTGACCTTGAGCCAGTCACCACGTCTCTGAACAAGACCTGACACTTAAGTGCTCAGTTAATGCAAGCTCCCCTTCCCTCATGAGCGGGTACAGCTTCTCCCTCACAGGGCCCTTCCCCAGCTCCCATCCCAATGGCACTTTCATGCCTTGCTCCAGGTCCCTTTACCTCCTGTCCCAGATCCCAGGGGACAGGGCCTTTCCAGGCCCCTTGAATGCCACTGAGGAGGACAGGCAGGAGAAAGACCTATGAGTTTGAAGGGGCTTGAAGCTCAGTTCCGGCACTTGCTATCTGTGTCACCTTGGGCCTGTCACCCTCTTGGCCTTCATTTTAGAATCCATAAAATGGACCAGGCATGGTGGCTCATGTCTGTAATCCCAGCACTTTGGGAGACGGGGGTGAGCAGATCACCTGAGGTTGGGAATTCGAGACCAGCCTGATAAACGTGGAGAAACCCTGTCTCTACTAAAAACACAAAATTATCTGGGCGTGGTGGCACATGTTCTGTAATCCCAGCTACTTGGGAGGCTGAGGCACGGGAATCACTTGAACCTAGGAGATGGAGGTTTCAGTGAGCTGAGATCGTGCCATTGCACTCCAGCCTGGGCAACAAGAGCAAAACTCTGTCTCAAAAAAAAAAAAAAAAAAATAGAATCCATGAAATGGGCATAATGATCACCTCATAGATTTGGGGTGAGGATGCAACAGGGCGAAGTGCAGCCACGGTGCGCGGCACTCAGGAGGTGACCTATAACCATGGTGCTTTCATCCTCCACTGAAATCGAAACTCTCACGGCCCCTCCTCCCGCCTGTGCCTGGTCCTGGAGCACCTTCACAGAACTCCTCTCATCGAGATCGTGATCCTTGCAATAACCCTCTGAGGAGTAGCCATCGCTGCCCCATCTCCACAGAATAGAAACTCAAGGGGCAGAGGGGAGAGCACGCTGCGCTTGCTTTTCTTTCCCCCACAGCCCACTCTCGCCATCACCACTCATATCCTGACTACCACGGGACCCTAGCCCGTCACTGCCCTCATTGTCCCACCTCCAAAGGGCTGCAGCAATGACACTGGTCTCCATCTGGTGGTCCGAGGATGTGGCTGGCAGTAAGGATCTTGGTGTTGTGGCCAGAAGGTAGGCCAGGGTCACTGGGGTTCCTGCCTCAGGCAGGCAAAGAGAGACCCTGGGCAAACAGCAGCTCCAGCCTCCTAGCTAGAGGGCATCTCGGCAGGAAACAGTTGAAGCCCACAGCCAGGTCTGGGGTAAGGTCCTGGCACAGACAGTGGCACAGGGCCACCAGGGCAGAGAGGGATCCCGCAGGGACTCAGTCAGCTTCCCTCCCACTGCTGCTGCCTGCTTTACCTGACTTGAGATACAGGGCTTTAGTGGAAGACAGCATCTCCACTCCCTTGGTGCCCCTAGAGCTGGGCAAGAGGGCTATAACTGGATCCAGAGAGAAGTCAGCAGCCAGGCCCAGTCACTGGGACGAGCACAGGCCTGGTCCTGGGCCGGGAAAGATGAGGAGGTGGGCTCTGCATCGCATGCCACCCTCTCCCCAGGTACCTGGCTAAGCTGTCATCAGTGGGGAGCATCTCAGAGGAGGAGACGTGCGAGAAACTCAAGGGCCTGATCCAGAGGCAGGTGCAGATGTGCAAGCGGAACCTGGAAGTCATGGACTCCGTGCGCCGCGGTGCCCAACTGGCCATTGAGGAGTGCCAGTACCAGTTCCGGAACCGGCGCTGGAACTGCTCCACACTTGAATCCCTGCCCGTCTTCGGCAAGGTGGTGACGCAAGGTGAGAGAAGGGTGTGCGGGGCTGCAGGGGAGCCTGTGGTGCCAGGGCGTGGTCCCAGGCAGGAGATGAGATGCTCGTGAGCAGCAGGACTATTACAGGTCAGTTCTGAAGCAAAACCAGCACAGGGCCCAAGTGAGGGCATAAAGGACACAGAGCGTTGGGGACCCAGGGACAGGAGGACGATCCAGGCGGGAGGCACATGTGGGACAGGGGCCATCGGAAGAGGCGGCAGCTCTGTGCTGGTGCAGCACTCAAAAGCATGCAGTGTTTCCGAGAGAGCTGGCCTCCTGGAAGTGTAAGCAGATGATGAAGGAAGAAACTGAGACTCGGACAGTGTACAGGACTGACTTGCCCAAGGCTCCTCAGAGGGAGAGGAGCAGTCAGGGCTCAGACCTGAGGCTCTGAACCCCTGGCCCAGGGCTCTTCCCACCCCAGCACTTGGGCCCATCCCATTCCTTGGTACATCTGACCAACCCTATTGTGCACCTCTAGCATGGCCAGGCCGGAGATACAGGGATGAGCAGAAACAGAGGCACATGGAGGTTAGGTAGCTTCCCTGAGGTCATAGAACTAGAAGGTGGCAGAGCCAGGACCTAACCCCTGGCAGTCCCGCTCCAAGGTCTGTGGTCTTACCCTCGATAAGGAAACGCTGTGATCAAAGGGCCAGGGGAGCCTGTGGGAGCACAGTGTGGACATCACCCTGGCTGGGGCTGGGATGCTCAGGGAAGGGTTCCCTGAGGAGGTTGGCCCTCAGCTGAGACCAGACATATGAGACAGCATGAAGCCAAAATCAGTGGGGCCAGGGCATAGAGCACATTCTGTGGAGCTGGAAGTCTCCTCCAGAAGCCACTGGCCAAGCCCCTGCCCTCGAGGAAGTACTCTAAACCATGGGCCCCTTTTTCTACTTACTGAGCATGAATCTGACACTACCGAGCCACTAGCCATCGACAGGGCCCTTTGACTTGCTCAGGCAGCAGGAAGGGGTTGCCTGGGCCAACCCTTCTCCTGGCACCTGTGGTCCTGGACGGCCCGGGCTGCTGGGCTTGTGGCAAACCATTTGGATGTTGCTGGAAACCAACTGTGATAGAAATTTGGAAGCCATTCTCCTAGGAGCTGGCAGGGGCCAAAAGGCATGATCTCGTTTGGCATTGCTGAACATCGCTGCTCTGGAAAAGCAACAGAGACCCAGCAAGCAGCCTGGCAGTGGAGGATTTCCCAGGATGGCAGTGCTGCCTCCAGGGGCCCTGAGCTGCCTGGTCGATGGGGCCCCAGAACCAGCCTCAAACGGCAGCCCCTGAGCCTGGGAAGCCCTTGCACACAGTAGGTGTGTCTTGGACAGATCGGTGGATAGACTGGCAGATTTCGTATGGCAGGCTGTCACTCTCCCCATCTCCCTTTCTACATGCAACGCCCTCTACCCCAAATGCCCAAGCCCCTTCCTGAGGGCTCAGCAGTTCCCTCCTCTGCAACACCTTCTCAGCTCTCCCTTCTGGGTTCCAAAGCTCTTTGTTCTTCTGTGTGATTTGTTTTAATCATAATTTCAAACTTACAGAAGAGTTGCAAAAGTAGTACAAGGAGTTCCTATACCCTCTTCACTAAATTCACCAACAGCTGACACTTCCACCCATTTGCTTTGTTATTCTCTATTTAGAGAGATATACACACATTTTTGTCTAAACCACTTGTGTTCACACTGCTTCTAGCACACCTTTTAGATTGAAATGTGCATCTCCTCACCCAACTCCATTCCTCATCACTAGGACTTGAGCCCTTCAAAGGCCTCATTGACTTGTTTCTCAGCATGTGGCAAAGCCTGGCATGGAGGAGACAGTGGATGCCATCTAATGACAGAAAGCAGGTCGAGGTCGAGGACTCAAAGGAGCAAGGAAGGGAGAAGCCTGGGGCAATGCTGGCCTGAAGCCATCATGGGTACTCGGGACCCAGAAAAAAGCTCTCCTTACCTGTGGTGGAGGAACCAAGGGGGCACCCAGCACGGGCTCAGCAAGTTCTGAGGGACGCTGATATTCCTACTAGGGCTGGGTGTCACCTGCTCTGGACTGAAGTCTGAGTGGTGGAGTCAAACGTCCAATCCCCTTTGGAGAGGGACATGTCAAGGTGCCGAGACTAGGCCAGTCACACCCAGCAGGTGCCAGTCGTACTTGGAGGAAGAGGCTGAGCTCTGCTCACTCATCAAACTCCTCCTTTTTGCATTTTTTGTTTTCTTCCCTAGTAAAATTCTTCTTAGAAGCTTCTTAATTTGTCTCTACTGACTAAGAGGAAAAGAGGCTTGTCCCTCCTGAGGTCCAAGAGGAAGCCCTGCTCTCAGAAGGTCCAGGGATTGGCTGGTGAGGCAGATGGAGGAAGGGCATGGACAAGCACAACCCTAGACAAGTGACTGTACTCCCCTGAGCATCAGTGTCCTTGCCTGGCACCAAAACCACACGCAGACCCACCTCATCAGGCTGTCACGGAGATACAGTGACTTCATGCATGGCAAGCACTGCGTGTAGACCCTCACCTAAGAAGGGCGCCTCCCGTCACCAGCTGCTGTCACCTGCAGCAGCCAGTGTAAGTGGGCCTCACTCACATGCCCAGCCCTCAGGACTAGGGACATGGCTGGAGCCTGCATACATGAGTGGCCTGGCTGGGTCGTGGCATCAGACATGGAAGACAGAGCTAACAGACCAGACCAGCCCCCATGGGGACTCAGAGGTGAGAAGGAGCCCCCATTTGTTGAGGGCCTATCGTGTGCTGTTGCATCAGGTCACCCTTGTGACACTGTGAGTTTATAGTCCTGTTCTCCCACATCACAGCTGAGAGAGGAGACTCGGCAAGCAGAGGGTGGGAACACCCCCAGCCCTGGGACTGCCAACTCTTGGCTGGGAGATTCTGAGCCAGGTCTGTGCCCTCTCTAAGTCTCAGTGTCCCCCTTGACAACCCCAGGACCAGCCTCCTAGGATTCCTGTGAGGATCAGGGAGATTAGGAAGGGCTAACTGACCCCCTCAGGGCTCAGGGCTGGGGGGGGTCCCACTGCCAGCACTGCCCCAGGTCTCAGCCTCCCCTGCTCCTGGCCTGGAGGCAAAGAGGACAGTGAACTAATAAAGAACGGTGAGGCAGGTGTGTAATTTGGGGCAAAACTGTGTGTTCTAGGCTGAAAATCTACCAAAAATTTGGTAAAGATGGCATCTGGCATGGCTGGGAGTGCGGGGATCAGTGGTTCTTGGCTGAGCAGGTATTCAGGGCTGGATGTGGGCTGGCCTCTGTGTTTTAGTCACTTCTTAATCCCAAGGCCTATTAAAATATTAAATGAGCAGGCCCTGCACATAAAAGGTAACTGATATTCAATGAATCATTAAACACTGGATGAACTGATAAATATCAAATAAACCAATAAATACCCATTGAACCAAAGGGTGTGAGGGTGGGAGAGAGGCTACAGGGCCTGGCAAACGTGTGTGGGGCCTCCGGGTGGGCTGGCCTGGGCAGGATGGGAGAGGTAGGAAAAGCAGTAAAAACTCCCCTTCTCCTGCTCTCCTCCATCTGCAGACAGCACCGGGCCTCCTCTGCGTCTACCATGTCTCATTCTACGACCTTGAGCAAGTCCCTGTCCTGAGATGAGGGATGTGATGAATTCTGAGGCCCCTTCAGGCTCTGACTGCTATGGCTGGGAGGCCATGTGGTACGCTGGCCATAGCAAAGTGAGGGTCCAAACCCAGGCCTGTGTGTCCATTCCCCATGTCTAAACCATCTAGGATACCTTCCTGAGTATGGCACCACGTAGACCTAAGAAGCAAATGCTCTGCAGTCCTGGGTGTGCCTCACTAACACCTGCACTCTCACCTTTGTCCTCAATATTGGCATCACACTGGACCCAATAATGGGTTGAACATTTTTTCTCCTGCGTGACCTCTGTGGCCAGCCTTTTGATGCCATAAGTTACAGAAGATCTGGGGAGAGGGTACCCCAGAGACAATCCCAGACTGGAATGCCTTGAGGCTCCAGTGGCCCGACACACACAAGACAATTAGAAGATAAAGCTGGTGACATCCTGATTCTGACACATGGGGCAGGGAGAGAGAGGTGTGAGGTCTGGCCTGCTGCGGTGGCATTATCCCCAGAACACTCAACTCAGGAAGGCTCAGAAAGAAAGGTCACACTGCTAGTGAGAATCCAGTACAACTTTGCCTCTGAAACCTTTGCTGTTTCCCTTATCCTATGTTGTCTCTTAAATCCAAAAAAGCTTCCTAGAGGTGGTTTCAAGAAAAGCTGGGGTTTTGCACATCTAAGAGAGTAAAGGGAACTGGAAACACAGGCTGGGCAGGGATAGAGGTTGAAGAATGGGGGATAAGGTTATCCTGGGAAACAGTGCCTGTCCTGCCCCACCTCCCCAAGACTCCAGCTGGGCCTCACCTCCATCAAGATACCGGCCCTGGCACCCAGGGGATCAGCAAGCCTATGGCTTCATTGCCAGTCCAATTCAGCCTTAGCCAGTTCTCCAAACAGCTCAAACACCCTTCCTTCTCCCATATCTGGGAAAGACTTCACTAGTGATATGCTCTAAAGAGCACAGGCTGAGTCCCACAAGCCTTAGTTCCAATCCCTACTTGGCCATTTACTACCTGAGGGACCGAGGGCAAGCCACCAAGCCTCAGCTTTTCTTCTATAGAGCAGAGCTGTAGAGAACTGATTACTGACTGTCATGAGCCTTAGGCAGCACATAGCAGGCCCTCAGAAAGAGTGGCTGTTACTGGATCTACAGGATAACTGAATTCCCAGGCAGTGCAGCCTTAGCACCTTGGAAAAGGTGGCATTGAGGCTGGACCCAGAGGACACACAAGTATTTAGACCTGTGATGTCAGGGGCTGGGGATGCTCTGGGAAGAAGAAACAGTGGAAGAAAGGAGCTGGGTATGGGAAGGGGCAAATGGCCGTATGAAAAAGGAAGAACACCAGAGAGTTCTGCCTTACGCTGGCCCAGGAAAGGACCAGGTGAGGATTGCCTTCCTTCCTTGGAAAGCCCCTGGCCAGGGCACAGAATCTGCCACCTTGCTAGGGAACCCCTGCTGCTACCTGCCCAGGTGGACCATAGGTCTTTCTCTACGTCTGAGTGGCCCCTGGGAGAGTGCTCTGCCAGATCCTCCTGGAGCAAGCAGGGCTCCAGCCTGGGCACCTGGGCAGAGGTGAGGAGCTGGGAAGGGCCACCACACTGGAGTCCAAGGGCTGGAAGCCAGGACTAGGTGGAGAAGGCTAGTGGAGGAGCCTCCACTAGGTGGAAGAGCCACCGTCAGCTTTAGGGGCACGGATGCTTGCCCACACCTTCCAGACTTTCTAGGGCCTCCTGTGCTGAGCCCAGAGGCCAACTGCTCACCATCCCCCAGTAAAAAACCCACCGAAGGAATTGGGCTTGTCCTACAGCATGTGAAGTTTGGTGGTGGGAGGGGACCCTAAGGAAGCCCTTCTTGGCTCCATATGTGGGAGGTGGAATTAACTGCATGTGTACTCCCAGGGGCTCAGGGGCTCTGGGAGGCAGAATAATGTCAAGTTTGAAAGCGCTGGAGTCTGGCTGCCTGGGTTCAAATTCTAGCTCCACCACTTCCTGGCTGGGTGTTGTTGGACAAGTTGCTTCACCACTCAGTGCCTCAGTTTTCTCATCTGTCAAAGAAAAATGAAAGTATCTACTTCATAGGGTTGTTAGGACAGGTATATAATATATGTAAAGTGCTTAGACAGGGCCCAGCACATGGTAAGCTGCCTATAAGCTTTAGCTCATTATTATCTTCCTTCCAGAATCTCTTCTGTCAGGCTCATCCCAAGCTGAGAAAACTGCAGTGTTCTTGCTCCTGAGGCCAGGGCAAAAAGAACCTGGAGTCTCAGTGGATGAATGTTGGTTTGGGGAATGAGGCAGAGGTCTCTCTGAGCAACCTCCCTGGGGGCCCTGCACCCCAGGGACCACCAGTACACAGGGGAGATCAGCCTGGAGCTGGGGTTGGGCCGGAGCGGCCTGGGAGCCAAGACCAGCAGAGGAGGAAGAACCATGCGAGGCCAGGCTGAGGCGACCCGCCAGTCTCATCAGCCAGCCCCATCTCCTTCTTTGAGTTCCCTTCCCCCTTGATCTTTGGGGCAAAGATTTGTGCTGGTTCAGGCCTGGAAATACCAGAAATACCAGAAACTGAAGTTGTCTCTCTTTGGGCGGCCACAGCATAAAACCAACCAACATGATCCTGCTATTAACCTCGATTAACTTGCAGAAGACTCCGTTTCAGGCTGTCGAGGCTCCATTGCTCCAGCCAAGCCCCCCAACACTGGCCCAAAATGGCCAAGCCAGGGCGGAGAGCGGGCAGTGGAGAGTGGGTGGTGGGCACTATCGCCGGCTCAAGGCCGAACCAAGAACAGAGCGTCCTGAGTGGTCGGGGACTGAGCTGCCTTCTACCCCAGTGCTCAGCCTCTACTACCTCTGTCCACAGACGGGCACAGAGAAGGTGATTGTTTCCATCTGACCATGGTGACTGCTCCCTGGGGCAGCCAAGAGCACAGGCCTGGGTGTCACAGAGGTAATTGCCAACCATGGGGCCAAAGCCTTCCCCCTCCGCTCCTGCGGACACAGACACTCCGGCAAGAGACAGAAGGACAGTCACAGCACACAGAGGCCTTCCTCACAGGGTCCAGGAGGGGAGCATGGCCTGCTGTCTGGTCACACACCCAGCGAGCCACGCATACTCCAGCTCACACAGTGTCTCCCACCCCTAGAAAGAAAGTCCACAACAGCTACACCCCCGAGGCACAGTTCTTAGGATAAAAACATCCATTCAGGCAGCGGACGAGGGCCGGCACCAAAATAGAATCACTGAGAAGTCATGGGGCAGAGGCAGACAGACGCGTGCTTGAGTCTTGGTTCCGTGGTACTCTGGCTGGGTGACTGGGACCAAATCCCTTCCCCCACTCATCCTCCATTTCTCCATCTATAAAATGGGATAAAATGAAGCCCCCAGGGGTGGAGAGCTTATGCATAATAGGTAGCTCCTAATTAGCCACAGTAGGGGTCAGGGGTTATGTAGAGGCTATTGTTACTACGTTTACTCTAAGAAATGAAGACGTTTTCAGAAACAGGCCCAGTCTGAGGAATGGGCAGGATCATAAGGTGGGGTGACTCCTCAGAGCCCAGTGGGGCCAGCTGGGGAAAGGAAGCCAGACCTGGGTATTATAGTCCAGTCCTTCTTCCTACCTGTAGCCTTGGCAAGCCAGTTCACCTCTCCCAGCCTGTCTGGTCTTCCATAAACCTTCACAAACCTTCACAAACCTTCTGGGGAGGGAGTAAGAACAGCTTTCCACAGGAGCTGGGAACACAGGCTCTGAAGCCAGACTGTCGGCTGGTTCAGTGGCCTCGGAAAAGCCAATGAGCCTCTCTGTTTAAATGGAGATGGCAATAGTACTGGCCTCCTGGGTGGTTGTGAGGATGACAGGATCCTCACGTGTGAAGAGCCCTAAGCCTTGCCTGGTTAAGAAAGCAGATCCAGCTATTTGTGTGATAAGAACCGGCGCCGTGGGGTGCCTAGCACACAATTTCTGCCTGTCTTGCTCCCTCCTAGCCTCCAGCATGCAGGAGGCCTCATGTACCCCTCCCCTTCTACAAAGGAGGGTGCAGGGAGGAGCCCTGGGACCCAGCTCTGCCCTCCCTCTGCCTCCCACAGGCACTCGGGAGGCGGCCTTCGTGTACGCCATCTCTTCGGCAGGTGTGGCCTTTGCGGTGACGCGGGCGTGCAGCAGTGGGGAGCTGGAGAAGTGCGGCTGTGACCGGACAGTGCACGGGGTCAGCCCAGAGGGTAGGTACAGGAGGTGGTCAGAGTGGGAGGGCGGCAGTTTTGGCCTTGGCCCTTGCTCACCCCAGCCCTCTCTGTGCCCGCCACACCCCAGGCTTCCAGTGGTCAGGATGCTCTGACAACATCGCCTACGGTGTGGCCTTCTCACAGTCATTTGTGGATGTGCGGGAGAGAAGCAAGGGGGCCTCGTCCAGCAGAGCCCTCATGAACCTTCACAACAATGAGGCCGGCAGGAAGGTAGTGTGGCACTACCCGCACCAGCAGTGGGGCAGGGATAGCGCGGGCAGGGCCCCACACACTCTCCCACCCACACGGCCACCCAGAAAACATTTCTGCAGGCTCTTGCCAGCACCTGGCACCTTCTATAGGCCAGTGGGGTTCAGGACAGGCCAGGTGAGGGCACAGACAGGTGGTCAGGTATTACAGAACAGGGTAAGTGGCCCCCTCCATACATGTGCCCCCTCCACACACATATGCACATGTATGTCCATCCTTGTCTCTCACACATACTCACTCCCCAAAGAAGCACAGAACTAGGACGTGAACCTCTCTCCATCACCACGAAGATGGTGTATCTAACTGCAATGCCACCTGCCTACCAATGCCTGCTCCCCAAGGTTCCTGTGGAGGGCAAATGCAGCAGTGCTCTCCCCATCCAGAACCTGTCACTCACTGTTGGTAGGACACCATCCTTAGTGCTTCTCTTTCATCAATTCCCAGTGTCCCAACTGCAGGGGCAGTACCTAATTCACCTGTCCCAACACTGCTTAGCAGCCCAGTCCCACAGAATTCGTAAGACGAAGCACGACAGCAAATCTGACTGCAGCGTCAGCCCCAGGGACCTCAACTCTCCGCTGTCAGCCTCCAAGACCCCTCCCCTGCATCTCCTGATGGCCCCTCTCCCCTCCTCTCTCCCATAGGCCATCCTGACACACATGCGGGTGGAGTGCAAGTGCCACGGGGTGTCAGGCTCCTGTGAGGTGAAGACGTGCTGGCGAGCCGTGCCACCCTTCCGCCAGGTGGGTCACGCACTGAAGGAGAAGTTTGATGGTGCCACTGAGGTGGAGCCGCGCCGCGTGGGCTCCTCCAGGGCGCTGGTGCCACGCAACGCACAGTTCAAGCCACACACAGATGAGGACCTGGTGTACTTGGAGCCCAGCCCTGACTTCTGCGAGCAGGACATGCGCAGCGGCGTGCTGGGCACGAGAGGCCGCACGTGCAACAAGACATCCAAGGCCATCGACGGCTGTGAGCTGCTGTGCTGCGGCCGTGGCTTCCACACGACGCAGGTGGAGCTGGCTGAACGCTGCAGCTGCAAATTCCACTGGTGCTGCTTCGTCAAGTGCCGGCAGTGCCAGCGGCTCGTGGAGCTGCACACGTGCCGATGACCGCCTGCCTAGCCCTGCGCCAGCAACCACCTAGTGGCCCAGGGAAGGCCCATAATTTAAACAGTCTCCCACCACCTACCCCAAGAGATACTGGTTGTATTTTTTGTTTTGGTTTGGTTTTTGGGTCTTCATGTTATTTATTGCCGAAACCAGGCAGGCGACCCCAAGGGCACCAACCAGGGCCTCCCCAAAGCCTGGGCCTTTGTGGCTGCCACTGACCAAAGGGACCTTGCTCGTGCCTCTGGCTGCCCGCATGTGGCTGCCACTGAACACTCAGTTGTTATCTGTGTCCATTTTTCTACTTGCAGACTTACGGTGGAGTAACAAGGAGTATTACCACCACATAGCTACTGACCGTGTCATCGGGGAAGAGGGGGCCTTATGGCAGGGAAAATAGGTACCATCTGATGGAAGTCACACCCTCTGGAAAAAAAACTCTCAACTCTCCAGCACCCATACACACACAGACTCCTGGCAGCTTAGGCCTAGAAACCATGTCTCTCAAATGCCCTGAGAAAGGGAATAAGCAAATACCAGTCAAGGGCACCACGTTCATTTCCACCCTCACATGGGCAGCTAGCGGTTCGATCTCTGTGGGCCGTTCCAGGCAAGAGGAGGGAGGTGAGGGCAAGAGAAGGCTGAAGTCCCACCCTAGAGTCCAGCCTGCCCCAGCGTGCCCCCTAGGTGGGGGAAACTTCATCACTCCTCAGACCCACCCAAGCAGGCATATAGGCTGCCATCCTGGACCAGGGATCCTGGCTGTGCCTTTGCAGTATGCCTCTGAGTCACCTATCACAGTGCTGTTCATCCATGCAACTGAAAATGGAAACCACACACACACACACACACACACACACACACACACACACGAGAGAGAGAGAGGGAGGAAAGAAAGGGCTGTGCAGTAAAGTCCTCTCCCATTATCCTACTCAACACAATTTATTGAGCAAATACTATGTGTTCTAGGTGGCCCTATACAGGCCACCTCACTTGATGGCCACAACAGTCTTGGGAAGCAGACAAAACAGGAATGCTAGTGCCCATCTGACAGCAGACAGGGCAATGCTCACCAGACCTCAAAGCAAGCTGGATGGAGAGGCAGAACCAGGAGAGTCCTCCAGCCAAGACTCCTCCTTGGTTCTTATACACGGAGGCAGAGAAACTGCAGGTCTTCTTGGGTCTGAGCCTGGGGCAGGGGGGTTTTGGCTAGAGGAAAAGGGGCAGGGAAGCAGCAGGAGCCAGAGACCACAAGCTGAGCTGGAGCCCACATGGTTCCTGAGGGCAGAACAGGCTTTGAGAGAAGACGTGAATAGCCGGAAGGCTGACAGTGAGGTCTCAGCAGTGTACCCATCCCCAGCACCTCTGGGTCCCTGGGGTCCCAGGTACCATGGGTACTGCAAGATTTCCCAAGAAACAGCACCAGCAACCCGGGCCTGACCCTGTGCAACCGCCAAACCATCAGGAGCCCAGCCCAGGCTTGTGAGCAGGACATGCAAGGAGCAGAACCTTGCCCCTGACCCGGCTACTTCTCAGATGGGCTCCCAGTCAGCAGAGGAACTTGCTGTCAGCCCAGTCAGCCCAGTTTCCAGACTGCCCCCACACTGGGGCTCTAAGTTTCAGGTCTGAAATCTTGTGCTCTGTGATCCCATTTGGGGTTCCCATATTCCAAGCTCTTGGCTCCTGTGTTCAGTGGCTGAATTCAATACCCGAGATTCGGCATATGGGCTCCAGCCTGCAGAAACTTTTCTCCAGGCATTGTGGTTTGTGCCTCCTAGTGTTGGCTCCCTCACAAAGACAGGGTCAACACCTTTGGCCCCCAGCCAAGATCTCTGCTCACTGTCCATACAAGGAGGAAGCCAAAACCAAGTGAGGTGTGGAGCCACATTCAAATGTGGGGATAATCTTGGGGCAGGCCAGCTCTGATGTGGATGAAAAGCTGGGCCAACTGTCACCACAGCTGCCCAGCTAGGTCCACTGCTCCTCTGGCTAGCTGTTCAGCTGTCCACTAAGCACAGAAAAAATACTAACCCTCACTAGCAGAGGCCAGACCCAGAAAAAGGGAAGTGAGGACCGCTTCCCTCCCAGAGACAAGAGCTGAGCCACTCTCCCCATCCAAGGAACAGTAGGTCCAGGCTGGATGCTGATATGATGGGAACTGCCCTTTTCACCTGCCAGGAAGCTCCTAAAGCAGATCCTCCTGGGGTTCTGAAGGTTGCAGCCTAGGTTAATCAGATCAGATTCTAGGAACCACTGCCCAAGCTGACCGCCACCAGTGCTACAGAGGTCAAAGGAATCCACAGCCACAGGAAAAGGAGCTTCTTTGGACATGCCCAGCTCCAAACAGTCCTGGGGGAACTGGTACAACCCTTACATAATCCACCCCCTCTTTGCCCCACCATGGCCTGGAAATTGGCCAGAGGGTCCACATCCTGCCCAAACCCCTCTCCTCTCATGCCAAGGCAAAGGTGATGTCCTTAGGCCTAGGGCTAGACCAACCCCAGCTCTGGATGCTGCTAGCCCATTCTGCTGCCCCACCATCCTCCAGTTTTTCTACTAGGCTCTTTGCCATTGTGATGTCCTCATGACATAGTCTGATGCATGATAAAATGATTATTTCTTTATCTTGCAATTGTGACAGTGACTTTTTTTTATAGAATAGGGAGAAGAGACTTGGAGAAGGACATGAGGATAGCAGATAAATAGTAGCAAATTCTTTATATAGGGGCCCCTTTGCCTTGTTAATAGGTGGTTTGAGGGCCACAAAGGCCCGCCTGCATGGCTTCTGAAACTTCCCTTTTAACACACAAAGGCTTCTTCATGTACCTTTCACTGCATCATGACCAGCTACTTAAACCTTGGCCTGGTCAGATCTTTCAGGAGTGTTGATGTGGAGCAGAGGGCCTGGTAAACTGGGTACTGACAGGGAGGTAGGGGACGATGGAAAAGGATTTAGTTTCTGTCCTGCAACATGGGAATCCAAGGCCTGTGGCTTACAGGTAAACGCCAGGATTAGAACCCAGTTAGAATAAGGAGTCTGGGTGGAAAACTTCATATAACTCAAGTCTAAAGCCACAGCCAAGGGAACTCGCTGCTGAGAGGGAGATCCAGGGTGGCTTCTCAGGAACCTCCATTCTGAGTGAAGTCCTCATTCTTACCAAGGCAGGCGGTGGCCTGTCCCCCACCCCCGCTGCAAGCAAATTCACACCAGCTGGGGAATGGATAGGCTGCTGTGTGCTCAGCTTTCCAAAAGTTTAGCGGGGTGAAGGGCTAAAGGAAAGTGCTTTCAGGACATCAGGGGTATATATGAATTTGTGAAGAATCGGGGGCAGAGGCATAATAGACAAAGGGAGGTTCTAGAGTACAGGTGGACAGAAAAGGACACCTCATCTTCAAAAAGGCAGAGAGGGGATAGAGGATACCAGAAGAGCAAATAAGTCAAGGTTAGCAACATGGTGAAACTCCACCTCTACAAAAAATTCAAAAATTAACTCAGCACAGTGGCACACACCTGTAGTTTCATCTACTCAGGCTGAGGAGCAGGGATCGCTTGAGCTGGGGGACAGAAGTTGCAGTGAGCTTAGACTGCAGCTCCAGCATAGGTGACAGAGCAAGACCCTGTCTCAAAACAAAACAAAAAAGTCAAGGTGACTGTGCTGAACCATTTTCCTAGCACTGTGAAAAGGTCCCAGGCTTTGAAATCAGATAGACCTGGTTTGAATCCCAGTGCTGCCACTTCTTCACTAGATAAAACCTTGGACAATTCATTGTCCTCTCCCAGACTCATTTCTTCATCTGTACAATGGGCCTGCCCCCACCCCCTTACACACACACTTCAGTGGGGCTAAATAATAATAGAATCTATTTCCTGGTGGTGTTAAATATGAGAACATCTGTAAAGTTCAACAACTCTTCTAGTAAGCTGCTGGCTCCTTTGCCCAAATGCCCTCACCTCAGTTGCTGCCCTGAGCTCCCTCAGCATCTTCTCTAATTCTCCCTCTTCTCCTTGTGTCTACCCTCCCAGACAACTCTCACTGGAAATATTCCCTTTTCAGGAACCTAGGAGGCAGTTAAGGTCATTATAAGATGAAGGGAGCAGAAGGGGAGTTGAAACGAGCAGTGGCTCAATCCCTCTAATTCACATGGAACAGGTTGGGGGCTGAGGCAGTTGCCCCGAGACTTTGGCCCTACTCAGGGCTCAGAAGCAGGCAGATCTCTACCCTAAGTAGGCAACCCCAGGTAGGAAAGCAGAGAACCCCAGCGGCCAGGAGACCCAGGCAGCAGCCGACAAGGTTATGGCAAAGCTGTCCCTAGGCACCAGCTGGAAGGCTGACCGAGATCCCAATGTCTGGGAAAAGCAGGGCAAGGCCAGAGAACAAGGCCAAGTCGGAGTGCCAGAGCTGCGGAAAAGGGTGTAGTGGGCCCCAAGCACTCTGCCTGAAGGGACGGAAGGAAGGCTTTCAGGCTCCCAGGCTGGGTCGGCTTGCAGAGAGCCTGTGTCCAGGCTCCATCCTTGTAGCTGCCCTCAGAGCTTGGGCCTGAAGGTCTCTGGGAGAGTTGTGAAAATGCAGTGATAAAGCAGACCACCTTCTCAGCCTCTTACTGAGAACCAGCCATGAAGTCTGGGGAGTAGCAGAGGCCAAGCAAAGGCCAGAGAACACAGGAAAACAGAGCAGAAAAGAATTCTAGGAACTAGACAACTGCGGGAGGCTAAGAAAGGCTAGACCCAGAGTGAGGAAAAGGCAGAGTGGGAGGACAGACATGAGGAAGACAGGGAGAAAGAAGAAGAGAAAAGATGCTGCGGGAGCTCAGAGCAGCGACTGAGGTGAGGGCATCTAGGCAAAGGAGCCCAGCAGCTTCCCAGTAAGAGGAGAAAGTGCTGAGCTTCAGGAGAAAGTGTCTGATTCAGAAGGGGAGCTGGGGAGGCGCAGTCTAAGGCATGTGGGGGAGGGGTGTGTGGAACAGGCCTGGCCTGGCCCAGTCGATGACTTCATAAGCATCTCCCCCCATTCCTTCCTGAGCCGCCAGTCCTGGTGACCCCCTGCCCACATCTCAAGGGTCTAGGCCAAGCAGGCGCTGACAGGGGAGAGAAGGGGCCCTTCTGGGCCAGGCCCCCAAGCCTGGCACAGTGCCTGCTAGGGGAGGAGGTGACTGGAGGCCCAGCCCTTGTCAGCATCCCGGCCGGCACTTCGAAGGCAATTAGCAGCCCAGCTGAGCTAATCCCCCGCCCGGTGAGGCCAACACAAACAGGCCCAGACCGGGTGCACACTCGCCTCCCTGTTTGCTGAGGGGCCCGGTGGTCCGCCAAGAACAACACCAATAACCCAGGGCCTTCTCTAGGTTAAGAGGAGGATCGAGGCCTGCTGAAGAGCTGACAGTGCCCGACAGAGCACACTCTGGCCAGGTGCCCTGGCTGCCCCAGAAAGGCAGCCACTGTTCCCAAGCCTTGGGCCAGTCGGGAAGAGGAAGCTGGACACAAGGAGCCATGTATTCCAATTCAGCACACATCCTACCTCCTCATGCCACCTGTGAGGAGGAAAGCCCCGTGCAAGCTTATACCACCTTGGCCAGCCCAACAACTGGCCAAGGGGCTGGGCCCTCTGGTCAGGGCCCGAGGATTACAGGCTCAGTGTTGGACAAGGAAGGCCAGAGGAAACTCGGACCTGGCCCCTGCCCTCAAGGAGCGGAGTCAAGCCACAGAACAGATTGTGTGTATCACCTTGGAGCAGCGCCAGTCTCTAGCCCTACCAGCACCCCAAGACTTGGAAAGGCTAAGGTAGAACCCTCAAAACAAATAAGGGAAAGGGGGACTTAGGTGAAGGAACTGAGGCTCAGAGATTGATCACTGGGGAAGATGGTGCAAAAGCCAGTGGGAAGGACCCAAGACAGGCTTTGCCAGACTGGTCCGGGACCAGGCAGTGGCTCCTCTGGGCTTAAGTAGCTCACCTCAGCAGCAACTGGGAGAACCCAGGCCCCAGGCATGGTCCTTCTCATGTAGCCCCGCTTCTTTTTATTTTTGAGGCACAGTCTCCCTCTGTCACCCAGGATAGAGTGCAGTGGCACAATCTCGGCTCACTGCAACCTCTGCCTCGTGGGTTCAAGCAATTCTGCCTCACCCTGCCAAGTGGCTGGGATTCCAGGCGCCTGCTACCATACCCAGCTAATTTTTGTATTTTTAGTAGAGACAGGGTTTCACCATGTTGGTCAGGCTGCCTCAGAGTCCCAAAGTGCTGGGATTATAGGCATGAGCCATTGTACCCAGCCTAGCCCCACTTCTTGACTCCAGACGAACTCCACCTTCATCAGCCCTGAGTGTGATCCCCCTTTTGAGCCAAAGCCTCCACAGTCAATGTGGTTCCTCACCTACCGAAGTACTCCCTTTTTCTCGTAAGTCCTCACAGGCCTCCTGACAGACATAAGGGGTCAAATATGGACTTCGTAGCGACATCAGAAATGGTTGCTTCCCTCAAGCTTCTACTTGAGAAAGCAACAGACGTGGCTTCCCTGAGAGAGCAGTGTCCCCTCAGGACACCACTAATTATCAATACTCAACACCACACCATCTACTGAGCAACTCACCGACTGTGGGTAAGGCCGCACTAAAGCAGTTGACTAGCAGTATCCCATGTCATGGTCATTAGGCAAGCAAGTGAACACAAGCACTTCCTGTCAGATAAACCAGCCAAGACGCAGGTGTAGGCTTCATCGCTATTTTACAGGTGAGACTGAGGCCTACAGAAGGGAAGAGACTTGCCCAAGGCTGGATCCTAAGGCTTCAGCCTCCTGGTCAGAATGGAATGAGTGTCGCCAGAGCCCCTCCTCAGTCCCACAGACCCTCCATTTCCCTCACTTCACTACTGGTGTAGACCTACCCTTGGTGCTTTCTGGTCAGAGGACTTTAGAGCCTTGAGCCTACCCTTCCCCACACAGGAACATGAAATCTGTCTCAAGCTGGGCTAAGCTGAACTCTGTCTATGGTCTTCTCTTTAAGGCAGGGGATGAGGAAGCCTGGAGTCACACTGCTAGAGCTGACAAAGCCATAGCTGGAAACAGCAGCCCTTCCCCCACCCCTTTCCCTGGTTGGCATGGCAGAGCTTTAGGCCCAGCTCCAGGCCTGCCAGATTGGCCGTCAGGTGCCTGCCTGAAGCGGGAAGGGGCTGACAAGCCAGTCTAAACCCCTTCTGGGCTGTTCCCACACCTGGCTCTGGAGTATCTCGCTTGGACCAAGGTATAGACAAGTTGATGAGTCCTTTTCCCCTTCAGTTCAGCCAAACAGGGAGGTTTTTTCAAAAACATGTTTTACTAGGAAATTGAAGGAAAACAAACAGACAGTAAGGATACAGAAACAAGCAGATTCCTAAGCAGGACTTAACCAGCACCTAACCAGAGCCCTATAGATGCTTGCTTCTCCCTTCTCTCCTGAAGAAGCCTCTTTCTAGGCATCAGAAGACCTGGTCTCATTCTAGCTCCACTGCTGGCAGCCTGAAGAATCTGAAGCAAGTTCATAAACCTCTAAACCTCATCTGTAAAATAGAGATGAAGATACCACAGGGCGAGGACTGGACCCAGTTCTAATTCTGAAGCCTCCATTCTACACAGCCTTCCTGACCCCACACCTCCACCATTATGGTTGCTGAAGGCCCAAGTGGAACACTGTATGGGGAAGTGCTGTACGGATTGGGAAGGGCTATAAGGGATGTTGACGGTAGTCACTGTCCAGTACACTGGCTATTTCCTTAAGAGTGAGGGTAGTGTATATTGGGCATGTAGATGATGGCTTTCCAGGCTCCTGGTCTCATCAGGTTTAGGTGACACTAGGATTTGCTTGCTGGATCTCTCTTCTCCCATCCCTCCTCCTCCTGCCTTCCAGCAACTCCTACAACCTGGGCCTCCTCCCCCATCTCCTTCTTGGACAGCGGCTGGAGCCACCTGGGAAGCTTCAGGAATGGCTGATGGTTATCACAGCCAGGACAGGGCGAGCTGCTGCCCCTCTGATTCATCATAGAGCTGTAGTAGATCCAGAAAAGTGACCCACAGGATGCAGGACTGCTGCTATGAATTTGGACAGCTTCAATCCGGGGAGAGGGAGGCTGAGAGGAGTGGCTCAATCCCTCAAATCAGAAGGGTGTGAGGAAAGGGGACTTGAGACTTGCTCTCCTAAACAATAGGCAATGGTGTGGTGGGAAAAGCCTGAGAGCTGAAGTTCCACAGCTTCCCCATCTGTCCCATTTCAAAGAACTCCTGTGAGAACTGAACCATATTGCAGGTCGGCATCTAATGAATAGCTCTCTCTCCCATTCCCTTCACTTCTGACCTGGGACACACACTCACCCTTCCCATCTGGGCAAGTAAGCACAGCCAGATGCTGTATGACAGCCCTCTCACACACACCCCCCGACCCTCTCGTCTCAGAATCTAGGATACACTCAATGTGGGTATGATTGCTGGTCCCCAAGCTGCTCAGGCGCCCATTGCCAACCACAGCAGGCTTCAGTTTGATAGGGAGACCCCAGTATGGCAAGGGGAAAGACAGATTACTCCCCTCCACTGTGCCCTCAAGGGTCACAGCTCTGTAAAGCTCACCCAGTGAAGCAGCCACTTGCTGGCAAGCAAGAGATTCTCAACCTTTAACCTATGCCCCCTGCCTTTGAAAGACAAACTGCCGCCTTGTTAAATGTGTCATTTCAAAATAAATCTTGTGACTGAAAACAAATCAAAGCAATAGTGATTTTAAAATAAGCATTTCTTTATTATTATTATTCTCATCTGATTAAAATAAGCATTTCAAATTGTACACATCACTTGTCTACCAGTTATTCTATTACTACCCCCAAGGGGAGCTGGTAGTTAAAAGTTCTGGAGTCAGAAGTTCAAGGCTACAGTGAGCTATAACTGCACCACTACACTTCAGCTTCAGTGACAGAGTGAGACCCTGTCTTTATAAAAATATATATATTTTTATTTTAATGTAGAGACAGGGTTCCACCATGTTGGCCAGGTTGGCCTAAAACATGTGAGCCACTGTGCTCAGCCATACTTTACCACTTTTCTATAGAAACCAATATGGAACCCCACTTTTCTTTTCATTGCCAGTTGACTAATTTCAGCTTAAGTAAACTAATAATTTGGTTATTAACATATAAGAAGCTTAATGTCAACTCTATACTAGAAATTTTTACATTTTCCATGAGGAAGTTAGCTACAACATACCACCAATAGCACCAGCTGGACCTCAGTTACAAGAAAAAATAGCTCAGAACATTCTCAAAAATAAAATTTTTTTAAAGTTGTGAAGTCAAACCACCCCAGCTCTACCATGGACTGGCTGTGAACTTTGGGCAAGTCATTAACTTCTTTCCTCAGTTAAAACTGGGAATGAAGAGAGTAGCCATCTCACAGAGCTATCACGAAGATACAGCATGTGAAACCCTTAGCATATTGCTGGTCACATAGCCAGGGCTCAGTCATTAGCTATTACTACTGCTTTTAATGTGACAGAATGTTTCTGCCCCCACTTCCAATCTTGAGAACTCTAAGCCAGTAGATGTTTAACAGTAGGCTCCCCAAGACTTCCATTAGGCAGAGGACCACATTTTACAGAAAGAAAGGGCTGATGCCCCTTTGACAGACCTGTGCTTCCTGAGGTACAAGCCACATTGTGTCACACATACTACTGCTTACACATTCATACCCCCCACTAAACTGTGAGCACCTTCAGGGTGACATCTGGAACTTCTATTTCATAGTGAGGGTGGGAAGGAAGCACTGCGTGTCAAATGAATTGAGACATGCATGTCGGGAGAAAAGCAACACGACCATCTACTGAACACCAGAGAGGTACAAGATAGACCGACTCTGATGACGGGCCACACAGGGGTGCGCTCCAGCCCTTTTCTAAAATGCTACAGGTCTATGACTGTTACTCTGGACTCTTCCTTCCCAAGAATAAAGAAGTCCAGGGAACAGATTAAACTACCTCTACCCACTACTATCACTGGACTTCAAGGCCCCTTAATTCCCTTTTCAGGGCCCCAGAGAAGAGCCTCGGCCTGGGTGCACAACCCGTGGTCCCTGTGAAAGGCCTCTCTGGAGGGCCAGCCCACATGGCTTTGTTATAAATGATGTCCTGGACAGCTATCTGACCCACTGCCTTCTGGTCTCCTCATCTCAAAGTTCCTGAAGCCCCAGCCAAAGACAACAGTGTGGACTTGTTTTTTCGGGGCCCAAAGTAGAAGGCTCCTCAGCACCTGGGAGCAGCTGGAAGCTGGAACTCAGGACTCATCGCTGCTGGTCTCCCCATCCTGTGCCAAGTGCATCTGTAAACAAGCCTTCTCAGTGGCTCCCTGCAGCTGCTCCCCAAATGGGTCAAAAGAAAGAGAAACAGGCTAGAGTCAGGGCAGCCCATAGCTTACAAGTGAGAACTGAGCCAGGCAGGGCCTAGTCTGAAAGGTGGTCCCTGGATACAGCCAGGCCTGCACTGCTGGCCCTGTGCCCAAAGCCTTGGATGGGTTCAACATTGCCCACAACTGCTGCCCTTGCCAAGGTGTTGAGACCTCAAGAGCCATGGGGCCTGTGTCGCACTGCTGTAGGTCCCACTGTTTTACAAGCTGGCGGGAAGAAAGAGCTTGCTGGGGTGGAGATGCCTGGATGCTGGGCTGTTGTGCATGATTCTGTTTGCTATAAAACAGCCAGACATTCCTAGGACCTGGAACCTCGCCGAGGCCATGGAGTTAGCCTTCCCAGCCATATATCTCCAGGCGGGGGACAGGCCTGAGACATCTGAGATAATAAAGACATGATTGTCTCAGCCCTGGGGCTTGTCTCCCCTTTGTCCCAGGGCCCAGCAGCCAGCAAAAAGTTTAAAGACATCCTCCCCCTTCTCCTGGGAAAATGCAAATGCACCAGATTCTATAGCCCCTGGGGTGAACTTCCCAAAAACCAGACCTGGGCCCGGGAATCCTGTTCTCAGTACCCCAAAGCAGAAGGTAACTTGGCAGCACACAGTAGAGACACAAATAGCTAGAACATAAGACACTCACTACATCCATTCTCATGAACATATCTCTAATTCTCACCAGCCCTACAATATAGCAATGATTTAATTTTTGGGATAAAGAAACTAAAGCTTAGAGGTTAATGGACTTGTCCAAAGCCACAGCTATTAGATGGCACAAAGGGGTTTGAAATCTAGATTCATTTTTATCCCAAAATCTGTAACTTCTGTGGTAACCTGAAAACTGCTTTTTAAAAAATGTTCCTTCTTGGCCGGGCATGGTGGCTCACACCTGTAATCCCAGCACTTTAGGAGGCCAAGGTGGGCAAACCACGAGGTCACGAGTTCAAGACCAGTCCAGCCAACATAATGAAACCCCGTCTCTACTAAAAATGGGAAAAATTAGGTAGATGTGGTGGTGTGCACCTGTAATCCCAGCTACTCTGGAGGCTGAGGCAGGAGAATCACATAAATCCGGGAGGCAGAGGCTGCAGTGAGCTAAGATCCTGCTATTGCACCCCAGCCCAGGTAACAATGCAAGACTGTCTCAAAAAACAAAAATTAGTTCCTTCTTCCCTAACTTATAGTTTCTCAACCCCAAAAGGGGGAGGAGGACTCCCTTTAACACATGAAGGGAAGAATTCATATGAGGGAGGCAAAATCCAGATTCCTTAATCTGAAAGCCAAAGCAGCTGCTGTCAGCCTAGTCTCCATAAGTCACTTCTACCTCAATCTGAGCAACAGCCTGTCCCAAGGGTAGGTGGCGTCATGAAGGGAAAACAGGAACCTGACAGGCTGCTAAGAATGAAATCCCTAGATGCTCCAAGGATGACTCTTACCCACTTTACAAATGAGTGGACGGCTGGTTCTAGCCTTCCTAACCACAGGAAAGAAGAAGGGGCACCACCCACACAAAAGTAAGGTATTTGAGTAGAGGGAATACTGGACTCAGAACCGAAAGACTCCAATTCAATCTGTAAAATCTTGTAGAAGCTCAACTCTAAGCCCATTTTCTCATTTGTAAAATAAACACCTGTTCTCTTTGCTTCACAGGCTTTATGAAGATGAACATGAAAGCATTTTCTCAGTGGCTTTATAAATAGATAGTATTACGACCCGTCCAAGCTTTTTCCCTGTTGCCTTCTTTTGCATTCCTGACTCCCCTCTTCTCCCTGCCTTTCTTCTGTTCATCCAACTGAACTATGTGCTCAACACCATGCTAGATACAAGGAGAAGCTCAAACACAGGTTAAGAAAAGAGAGCAGAGACATTAAGAAAATCAGACAGTGCGAGACCAGAGCCACTCGGTTCCCCATGAACTAAGAACCAGGCCTGCTGAGGCCCAGGAACAGAGCTCAATCATAAACCGTCTCAGGCCTGCCCAGGACACTCTCAGCCTGGCTGCAGGGCCGCAGGATTAGAGGTTTAGGGTCTTCCTAAGTCAGACATTCATTGCTGGGCCACATGATCTTTTTCAAGGCTACTTCTAGCCCCAAGATTTTACCAATTTGCCCATAACTCACAGCTTTTTCTATCCTCAATTCACTGGTTTCTACAAACCAGGCAGCGTCAACTCCATTAGAAACACAACTGCCTCCTTGGCAGCCAAAGGGGGCTGAGAGAAACCAAGAATAGGAAGTCCTCCTAAATGGCCCAGGGAAAAGGTGAACATTCCGCTGACTTACCCATTCTGGCCACCTAGACTCAGAACTCTGTAAGAACTGGGAAGTCATCTGGTGTAACAGTCTCAATGGCCGCCCTCAAGAGTTCTCTGCTTATACCTATTTCAAACAACCTAAACAGCCCTGAAATCGACCAATTTCCTCCAAGCACCATCCCAGACACAGACATTTCTCTATTCCCTAACAGCCTAATTCTGCTTGAAGGGATGGAATGTGTCTGTCTAAAACAGAGGATGTCTTGGTCTGCAAGTTCCCCAAAGACAGAATCTACACCAAGGCTTGACACGTGACCCAATTTAAAATGAAAAATAAAAATAAATAAATAAAACAAGGAGAATGAAGATTGATACTTGGCTGAAGGTTAACTGAAAGGCAATTTCATGACAATCAAGCAGACTGGGGTCCAGGGAATTGGCAGCAATTACTTTAAGAAATGAGAAGCAAGATCATCAGCTTTGGAGGGCAGTAGTGTTTCTGTATCTGCACAGGCTGCGGGTATGGTGATGATATTCTCTGGGTGGTGGGCTATTTTCCCAGCAATGTGGGAACCTGTACTCTCTTCTCATGGACAATTAGAAAGAAGCTGAAGAAACCTTGCTAAGTTCCAGGTGCACAACCAGCCAGTCTTTTCTTGCTGTTTCTCTGCCATCTAGTGGCTGCTCTGGATCATTACAGGCTCACCTCCCGGTCATTTTCTTTGGTCCTTCCAGTAACTTCCTAAATGACGATACCACTTAGACAGCTACGTATACTGATGGGTGCCTTCCCTATATTACTGCTAGTCTTCACAACACTGCAAGGCATGTATTAATTTCATTTTTCAAATGAGAAGGCCAAGGCTTACAGAAGTCACTTGTCCAGGGTTACAAAGGCTCAGTAGAAAATGTGATACCAAAGTCCATCCTCATGCCATTGTATCACTCCACCTGAAGGAACAGAAGGTCCCAAAACTAAACCTAATTTCAATTCTTCCATAAATCCCTACATGCTCCAACTCCCCACAGCTAGCTACCACCTTGGTCAAGTAGATGGCACCACTGCCTCCTCCAGCCCCACAATACACACTGGACATCACACTGGGAACTGGGCAAATAACCCCACTCCATTGCTCCATCTGAAAACTGAGAGACCACCTAAAAATGTGTACACAATGTTCATTGTAACCAAAAGGTGGAAATAACTCAAGTGCCCATCATTTGATGAATGAATAAGCAAAATGTGGTATATCCATACAATGGAATACTATTTACCCATAAAAAAGAATGAAGTAGTAACACATGCTACCATATGGATGAACCTTCAAAACACGCTAAGTGAAACAAGTTGGTTTAAAAAAGACTACATATTATATAAAGTATCCACAATGGGCAAATCTACAGTGACAGGAAGTGGTTCAGGGGTTATTTAGGGCTGAGCAAACAGGGCAGAAAGTTTTGGGGGATGATAGCGAAAAGGTACAGAGTTTTTGAAGGAAAGAAAATGTTCTAAAATTTATCAGATGACAGTTGCACAACTTTGTGACTAAACTAAAATCCACTGACGTGTACACATAAGTGAATCGTATGGTACAGGAATTGCATCTCAATAAAGCTGTTATACTCACCCCACCACACCAAAATTCACAGGGCTAGTCTCAATAACCTCTAGAAGTCCTTCCCACCGTCTTTCCTTTTTTTTTTTTTGAGACAGAATG
>NW_016108043.1:104833-136500 GCF_001604975.1 Cebus imitator
AAGACAGAGTTTCGCTCTTTTGCCCAGGCTGGAGTGAAGTGGCGCGATCTCAGCTCATTGCAACCTCCGTCCCCCTGGGTTCAAGTAATTCTCCTGCCTCAGCCTCCCAAGTAGCTGGGATTAGAGACACCCGCCACCACACCTGGCTAATTTTTGTATTTTTAGTAGAGACAGAGTTTCACCATGTTGGCCAGGCTGGTCTCGAAATCCCGACCTCAGGTGATCCACCCACCTAGGCCTCCCTAGGATTACAAGGCCTTGCTAGGATTACAAGTGTGAGTCACCGCGCCTGGCCCCCACTGTCTTTTTAAAACTGAGAGACTCGCCTATCATTATCATTTCCAGCACCGATAACTTGGCCTGAACCAAGTTCAACTGACTTGAACCAAGACTATAATATCCTCAAAGCAATTAAAATGAGAGAAGAAAGAAATGTTAATCTGAATCTCCTAGCTCTTTAAAATACCTATGGTTCTATGACACATATAAAACCTAGATTTTGAGAAGCAGTTTATCTTCCTTATGGCCTATTTAAGACTTTCAAGGATCTTTTTAAATCCCAGAAGTCTAAGTAATCAGACCTGATGTGACTATGGAGTCCCCTACTTTTTCTCTATCACATTTAACACCATCTCTGACATATACACATCTGTCTGCCTCCCCCTCCTAGAACGTAAGTCCCACCAGTGTAAGAATTTTGTCTTGGTCTTCCGGCTCGTGAGAGGTACTGATATGGTTGGGCTGTGTCCCCACCCAAATCTCATCTTGAATTGTAGTTCCCATAATCCCCATGTCCCCACATGTCATGGGAGGGACTTGGTGGCAGGTAAATGAATCATGAGGGTGGTTCCCTCCATGCTATTCTAGTGATAATGAGTGAGTTCTCATGAGATCTAATGGTTACATAAGGGGCTTCCCCCCTACTTTGCTCTGCACTTCTCTCTCCTGCCACCTTTATAAATTACCCAGTCTTGAGTATGTCTTTTATCAGCAGCGTGAGAACAAACTAATACAGGTACTAAGTAGATGTTTGTTAAATCAATGAATTTAAGAACAAATGTATGAACTGCATTGTTAGTGTTATGTAGGCAAAGGAACTATACAGTACCTTTAGATCTGTACCAGGTATACCACTAAGGTATACCAAAGAAAAATGCAGCATGTTAAGAAATATGACTGGAAATCACTGTAGGCAGTGACTGAATGTGGCAAAATAATACACCTCTACTGATAAACAATTAGGTCTGTTCCCAAAGTCACTTCTAGTCACCCTCAATCAGGCAAATCACACTTTGCTTCTTCCTTTTATTATTACTATTATTCCCAGAAGTGCATCAGACCCATCACTGGCCCCATGGGAGGCACCATTAGCTCCTCCAAGAGCTCTATGAGCTAAAAAAGCACTGGTTACAACTCTCCAATCCCATGGTCATGATCCACAGATCACTGGTTACCACATGGTAACAATTCCGTAGAACCCCTATCAGAGGAGAATAGGACCAGTCTGGCATAAAAGAACACTGGCCTAAAAACAGAGGCCTAGAGTTTGGTCACCAAATAGCTGTGCAGCCCTAAGCAAACTGTTTTCCTTCCCAGACCATACCCTTATTTTAAATTTAATGAACTACCACCCTTGGCCTACCCATCTCACAGACTGTGGGGACAAACTGAAAGAATGTGACACACTGGGCAAATGTAAAATCCTGGTCATTATTTTCAGGGAGGAAACAGGCCTCACCACATTTCAGCACTAGCTGGGTCTTATCCAGAAGGACTTGAGGGTTCATCAAAAAATATTGCTGGGATTGCTTGACTGGTTTTTGAACTGCAGTCCTATCCATCTGAACTATTAAACACAGTCTACGTGAAATGCTCAATTCAAACCTATCTGCCATTTGGGCTATCTTTGTAAATCTCAAGATCTTTAAGCAGCAAGCTTCCCTCAAGATAATCATACAACAGTTAACAATAACCAAAAACTGTTCTAAATATTTTACGCACATGAACTTGTCTAATGCTCACAAAACCCTATGAGGTGGTATTGTTACTATCCTCACAAGAAAAACATCCAAGTTAAATATCTTGCCCAAGATCCCACAGCCAGTAAACAGTGAACCCAAGATTCAAACCCAGGCAGTCTGGCTCTAGAGTCTATGTTTTCAATACTACTCTATACTAGCTGTGTTTGGGCTACTATAGAGATTCATTTTACTGAGATAAGGAAACCGAGGCCCAAAAAAGTATGGCAACTTGCCCAAGGAAATTCTGGTGCCTCAACTAGAACCTGAGCCTTCAACTCCCAACTGAGAGCTCCTTCCAACAGTGTTATTACTACCATGGGAGAAATTAAGATATAATATCGAACACCATAATGCAAGCTAGGATCAAACACGGGACCTGATTAATCACACTGTATGTACCATGGTTCACGGATTAGCAGAGGAGATAATCACAAACTCAGCATCCTGGAGTAAAGTCATTATTCTTACACAAAGCCAGTGAAGAATTCACAGGTGCTGCTCCACTCTTCACAAGCTGCCAAGGGATGCACCTAACTCCTTAACATCAATAATTCCAATACAATTGTGAAGTCATCAAGTTATGGAGAAAAAGGAGCATTTCTTTAAGAGCTTCTGAATCAAGACCAAAAACTCCCTCTCCCATCAGACTAGTGCAAACCTTACAAAGGAGGGCCCAGAAGCTGGCACTGGGGCCCCATGGTGCATCTGGAATTCCATAAACATTTCCAGCCCAATCAGAGTTGGTTAGAGGTGAAATTAAAAGCCTTACCCTACTCCTGGCAATGAATATGAGGAGGAAGCCCCTCACTGATATAGCAGCCTAAGACCCAGAAGTCAACAGGGTTTTCTGGTCCTGATTTGATGTGAGCCAACAATGGTAAGTGATGATGACAGCTGCTATCTCATTCACAGATGAGTACCTTCTACTTGCCAGCCACTGTGCTAAGCGCCTCACATATAGCAATTCATGTAACTCTCACAACTCTTGGGCAAAGTATACCTATTTACACTTCACAGAGCATTTAAGTTACTTGCCTGAAGACATAGATCAAGTTAGTGGCAGAGGCAAACTCAAATCCAAAGCCTATGCATGTACTTTGCACAACACCAACAATCCCAAGTTGTTAAGCCTCAGTTTTGCCATTTGACAAACGACACCATCCATCCCTGCCTCTTTTACAGAGCTGTACTGAGGTCAAGTGAAATCACTAATACAAACATGATTTGAAGTTTAGGAGTTTATTACCTAAACTCAAAAAGTGCACGAGGATCCCTGACCGTTTGTGGAGATGTAGCCAGAAGCCACAGTCATCTCCCAGTGCTTGAGTCAAGCTAATGAAAGGGAGCCAGGTTGCAGAGCTGGCTCCTAGCCTTCTCAGACCTTAGGTATGCACTAAGGTGCAACTTTCTCACCAAACAAACCCTGCTCTTCCCAACTCACAGGGCTGCTTTAATAATTTAAAAAAAAAAAAAAAAAAAAAAAAGGAAGCTGAGCAGACTCTAGATACAGACTACTTAAACTCAAATCCCAGCTCCCTCACTTACTAGCTCTGAATCCTTGGACAAGTTTTTTATACTAACTTGCCTCAGTTTCCACATCTGAAAAAAATGGGAGATTGCTGAGAATACTGAGTTAATTCACACAAGGGCTTGAAAGAATGCCATGTAGACAGAAAACACTCAAACATTTTTTTTAAAGAACCAAAGGACACAATGGGCAAAGGCACCTTATAATCCTCTAAAGCTACACCTTTAGATCCTCTAAAGGAAGAAGGTGTCATTCTCTCATGCTACAACTGATCCTAAAGTCATCTTTCCCAAAAACCTCCTACCCAACAAACCTACCCTAACAGATGAAGCCTTTTATGCTCCTTTGCTTGCCCCATGATGTCTGAATTACAATTTTCAGCTTTGTAATTAGTCACATACAATGATTAAGCACACAGGTTCCAAAATCAGACAGATATGATTTCTAACTCTGGCTGCAGATACCAAGTGATTATATGTCTGAGTCCTCCATGAAAAGAAGGTATCTGTACTATTAACCTCACAGAGCTGTTTTGAGTAGCAAGTGTGATAACACCACGTGCTTAACACATTGCAAGGCACACAATAAGAGCTCAATTAACAAAGCTGTTATTTCACCAGAATATGTTCCCATTTCTTTCATGATCCTCAGCAGTTAGGGCAGAGCCCTGCTAGGGTGTGATTAGTATCTCTTCCTCAATGCACTCATTTACTTATGGGGGCCTTAAGAGCTACCTTTCTTTCTACTGCACCCGTCCCTATGATGTGATGAAGCAGGGATCCCAGCCACTCTCCAAACATGCCTAGGCCCTCCTTTTTTCACACTCCTTCCACTCAGAAATCCATACCCACTGGGCACGGTGGCTTACACCTATAATCCCAGCACTTTGGGAGGCTGAGGCAGGTGTATCACTTAAGCTCAGGAGTTCAAGACCAGCCTGGGCAAAATGGCAAAACCCCATCTCTACAAAAAAAACAAGAATTACCCAGGAGTGGTGGCACACACCTGTAGTACCTGCTACTCATGAGGTTGAGGCAGGAGGATAACTTGAGCTGGGGAGGTCAACGGTGCAACAACCCAAGACCATGCCACTACCCTCCAGCCTGGGTGACAGAGTGAGACCCTGTCTCCAAAAAATAAATAAAGCTGTAATGACCTAGAGCCCAGAATTACTCTAAAATTCATATCTGACATAAATAAAACCTTAAGAAATCATATCATGGTTTTCAAACCAATGGTGCATTAATCAGATGGGCTTTAAAGAAGTGATGCCTCCAAAAAATAATTTTTTATAAGTGGCTCACGCCTGTAATCCCAGCACTTTGGGAGGCCGAGGCGGGTGGATCACGAGGTTAAGAGATCGAGACCATCCTGGTCAACATGGTGAAACCCCGTCTCTACTAAAAATTCAAAAAATCAGCTGGGCATGGTGGCACGTGCTTGTAATCCCAGCTGCTCAGGAGGCTGAGGCAGGAGAATTGCCTGAACCCAGGAGGCGGAGGCTGCAGTGAGCCGAGATTGCGCCATTGCACTCCAGCCTGGGTAACGAGAGCGAAACTCTGTCTCAAAAAAAAAAAAAAGAAAAAAAAAAAGAAATTTAAATGGTGCTCAGATCCTATCTTAAAACAATATGGCCCCAAGCACTGTTTTCCTTTTTTAAAAATAAGCTTCTGAGGGTGGGCGCAGTGGCTCATGCCTGTAATCCCAGCACTTTGGGAGGCTGAGGCAGATGGATCACAAGGTCAGGAGTTTTGAGACCAGCCTGGCCAACACAGTGAAACCACGTCTCTACTAAAAATACAAAAATTAGCCGGGTGTGGTGGTGCAAGCCCGGGTGTGAAACCTGTAAAACTCTGTCTGAGAAAAAATAAAATAAGCTTCTTAAGTAACATTACACAAAACCCTTTTTGAAAATTTCAAAAAGGTTCTCTCACCAAGGTGTATACTGGTCCCTAAAATAGCTAATCAAAGTTCTATCTGGGGATCTTTTAGAAATTAGATTGATTCTCAGGTTCCATCGCATACCTACAGATTCAGAATATCAGAAGAATTTTTCTCTTTAGCCTTCCCATCTAATTGTTGACCAACCAGGAACCTGAACTGCATTTGACACCTCAACAATAACTAGGTATGCAATTATTTTACAGATGAAGAGGCCAGGAAAGCAGAAGCTACCTGTCAAAAGGGCACATATTCATCACAACAAAAAGATGCTTGTTCAAAATGCAGCACCCTAGTCTCCACCCCTCAAGATTTGGAGTAAATCCTATAGGGTCCAAGAATTCTGATAACAAAGACAAGTGGTCTGCAGTTGACACCGAGAAACGCACTGCTCTGTGGGATGCCTCAGAGCAAACAGAACAGTCATGATCTTGTACTCTATCATATAAGAAAATGCTATACTTACCTTTGTCTTAAAATCTGTCACTTCTCCTTCAGAAAAGGAATGCATGGTGAACCCCAAATCCAATGAGCATTTCTTTGCTTTTGGGGAAATCACCTATGAGACTACGACACTGTATTAAAATCAGGGCTTTCCTCCCATTTTGACCCACTAATCAGCAGTGTGATTTTAAACCTCCCACTGTACTCCTTTATTAGACATACTTCATTTTTCCACAACGTAGGGCTTTAATGACTCACTGGATATGCCTCGAAGAGGCAAGTGCCTAACTTCACAAAAGTTTAACCATTCGGTCACAAACCAGTTCTTTTTTTTTTTTTTTTTTTTTTTTTTTTTTTTAATTTGTTTTTTTTTTTTTTTTTTTTTTTTTTTTTTTTTTGAGACAGAGTTTCACTCTTGTTACCCAGGCTGGAGTGCAATGGCGCCATCTCGGCTCACTGCAACCTCCTCCTCCTGGGTTCAGGCAATTCTCCTGCCTCAACCTCCTCAGTAGCTGGGATTACAGGCACGCGCCACCATGCCCAGCTAATGTTTTTGTATTTTTAGTTTCACCGTGTTGACCAGGATGGTCTCGATCTCTTGACCTCGTGATCCACCCGCCTCGGCCTCCCAAAGTGCTGGGATTACAGGCTTGAGCCACCGTGCCCGGCCACAAACCAGTTCTAATGCACAAATTACCTGAGGGCAGCAAAACAAGTACAGAGAGATTCTAGGAAAAACTTAAGTAGAGCTGCAAGAAGGCAGTACTCGGCTTTGAGAAGGGACTTAAGAACATGGATTTCAGGCCGGGCGTGGTGCCTCATGCCTGTAATCCCAGCACTTTGGGAGGCCAAGGTGGGCGGATCACCTGAGGTCAGGAGTTCGAGACCAGCCTGGCCAACATGGTACAACTCCCCCACTACTAAAAATATAAAAATTAGCTATGTGTGGTGGCTCACATCTGTAGTCCCAGCTACTTGGGAGGTCGAGGCATGAGAATTGTCTGAAACCAGGAGGCAGAGGCTGCAGTAAGGGGAGATCATGCCACTGCACTCCAGCCTGGGTGACAGAGTAAGACCCGGTCTCAAAAATAATAATAATAATAATATATATATATATATTTAAGAGGTAAAACTGGACCTAACACAGCACTGTAAGCACCACAAAAGGAGAAGACAGGAATGCAGGTTTCACACCCAGCTCTGCTACCATACAGCTGTGTGGTGACAGGAAAGTCATCTAAATGTCCTCAACTCTCCTTACCATTTGCAAGATGTAGAGATTTAAACTAGCTAGTCTCAATTCTGTGACTGTGGTATGTGAACAAAAAAGGATTACAAAATTGTTCCCCACCCAGTTCTCCATCTTAGCCTATTTTTAATCCCACTATCTAAATAAATACAAGGTAGAATAACAATTATCTCAATACCACATTGCATATGAACTGTCCAAGCTGTGCACTGAACAAGTGCAACACATCTAAGGCAGCACTATTTGCCTCACAAAGTAGATCTGTGTATTTCCTGTAAGTTCTAGCAGGTAGCAACCAAATGCCTTGTTCTCTAGAAAACAAAATCACTAAATTATTACAAGTCGTTCATAAAGTATCTTTGGAAGGGCCTTTTTAATCTGCACAAAGGCTGTGTGTGGCCTAGGCAGTGGCTCAGATAACCATCAGGGGTTCCAACTGACCACCCGCATAGCAGCACATGCACACAGAATACAGTGGACAGAGCACCCTATGCACCACTCAGACCAAAGTCCTTACCCCTGCCTGCTTACATCTGCACTGCTAGAGACTATCATTTTCCAATGTCTTTAGTGCCAGGGAAGGGAACAGGTTTTTGATGAATAATGACAAATGAATGTGTGTCATGAATATGCACACACAGATAAAACCTTTACTCTCTTGAGAGCAATGCAAAGTGGAAAGAGATGACAGGGTTAGTCAAGAGGAAGCAGCTATCAAAATTTTAAGGGAAAGAAAATTCCAGGTGGAAGTCAGAAGACATCTATTTTACTCTCTGTATATACTCAGTGCCTTAATTGCTTTAAAAATTCTATTTGTTAAATTTTCTAATTGACTCTAAGAATGAACAAACAGCCAGACGTGACTCACACCTGTAACTCCAGCACTTTGGGAGGCCAAGTTAGAGACCAGTCTGGCCAACATGGCGAAACCCCATCTCTACTAAAAATACAAAAAATTAGCCAGGCGTGGTGGTGCATGTCTGTAATCCCAGCTACTCGGGAGTCTGAGGCAGGAGATCACTTGAACCTGGGAGGGAGAGGTTGCAGTGAGCCAAGATTGCACCAATGCACTCCAGGCTGGGCAACAGGAGCAAAACTCCGTCTCAAAAAGAATACAAAAATTAGCCAGGCGTGGTGATGGGCACCTGTAATCCTAGCTCTAGCTACTCCGGAGGCTGAGACAGGAGAATTGCTTGAACCCGAGAGGGGGAGGTTGTGCTGAGCCAAGATCTCGCCATTGCACTCCAGCCTGGGCGACAAGAACAAGACTCTGTCTCAAAACAAAAAGGAAAGAATGAATAGCACTGACTTGGGATTGGCTATATGGCATCTCTGGGCTATGGAATACGAGAGAATATAAATGCACTTTCCCTTGCCCCTCTTTGGCCTACCATGAGAAAGTCCACACTCAGACAGCCACTGCTCTCTGGAACTAGGCTCCAGAATGAGAAACATAGAGCCCACCTGAGCCCAATCTGAAGGCTAGAGATAAGTTCAGCTGATCCATGAGTGAGAAAAATGAAGCTTGTTTTAATAAGCTATATTGGCATGGTTTAATGCACCATTATTCTGGCAAGTGAATAAAATGCGAATTTTTTTAAGGTGAAGGCACTTTGAAAAAAGACTTGAAGTAGTATTTAAAAGTATGCAAGCAGCCTGGAAAGAAAATGTGACTGGGCCATATAATTAAATCACCATGCTCTTTAGTTGGGTGGATACAAAGTAAGACTTACAGAAAACGAACGTGCCATAAAGCCACTTCTCTCCAATAATCATTCAGAGATGCCCTAACCATCAGCCCTTCCTGAGAGAGAATGGAGTTGCTGCTTCCTGGGGAAATGTTTTCCCTTCCCCCACAGTTATATAACCAATTTCTAAATTTGTACCCAGAATAGACTAAGTTTCAATCCTTCTCAAGCAGGGCCCTTGTATTCCAAGTTTCTTAGCACCCAGCACCAAAATAACCACTAATTAACCTCAAAAATGGAAGAAGAAAAGGAAAATAGTCCAAACCTAACAATGAAATAAAAGAAGTACCACTATTTTCTCCATTCTATGAAGGTAACAATTATGACAGCACAAATTTTTTGACAACTTGCAGTTCAAAAGGAAGAAAAAGTACTTTTACATTAAATGTATGTAAAAGTTAAGAGGTATCCTGATTGTAATATTAAAATGTGAGGAAAATACACCTCAGACTGAAGGAAATATTACAATTGTTCTTTCAAACCACAATCCTTTTCTTCCCCCTTAAAATATGCTCCCCTTCTAGCATGAAGTCCAGCTTGAAGAACATAACTTTAACAAACTATAAAAACCTATTTCTAAGATGTTCAGTAAAACACTATAAATCCCAATGATACATTAACATTGTATTAAATACTGTAAATTCTGACACAAACTAACCGTGTAAAGACTATTTTCAATAACCCTTTCCAACCTCTAAACCATACTCCCTGGAGAATATTACTCACCTACTAAGCCATGACTATAAACACGCTTGTTAAGTCAAATAGAAAACAATATTTAAATGGAAAACGTTAGCTGCATCCATTTGCTAACCAAGTTTTTCCGACATGCAGAAATCAATTTGAAAACATTTTTAAAAAACATTAGCTTCTATCAATCCCGTTGCCATCCTTGTTCTTCTGATACATAGATAATTCACTGACACAACCATATCACCTGCTTTATTTCACTTATTCATAAAATAATAAACCCATCAAATGACTATTTCTAGAGCCATCTCATAAGTCAAACATTGCTTTAGGACAAAGACATAGCAATAGTCAAGGACCCATATGCCCCTGACTACACTAAGGATACATATGTCTCTGCTTTCCAGGACATCACATGATCCAGGTTATCTCTCCCTAATATGGCCAAAAAGGAATAAATAAGATGCATTTCTTGGTTAGAACTGTTAAAGCTTACATCTGCCTCTTCCTAACCCCTTCTCAACCAACCCAGCTTAATTCTAGCACAGTATGCAAATCATGCCAGACATGACTCCATGCAGAGAACTATCAAAATGAGGCCACAGTGTATCAACCTTAACTGATTTTAAGGGTTCTTAGTTTCTAAGATTCTCATACAGATCAGTAAAATGTCCTAAAGGTAAATAAACATTTCTAGCCAGCTAAAGGAAATGTACCCCACATTCAGATTCACAGCATGGAATCTGTATTCTGATAGAAGTAATTTGAGATAACCACCTATGTGCAGTGGTTCCCAAACTTGGCTACATTTTAGAAATACCTGGAAGACGTAAAAATCACACTGTTCACGTGCACTCCAGTTAGCAGCCAAGTCTGAGAACCACTAATGCAGAAAACTTGGGGGGAAACTAGCTGCTTTCCAATGATCTACGGATTAAAGGTACACTGACATTTCCTTCCTGCACAAGAAGTGAGCTTCCTGAACATTGCTTCACTAAGAATTATTATGGACCTACTTGGTATTTACGGGAAGGAGTTCCTGCCCTGCCTACCAAACTTAGGGGAGAAAGCACAAACCTGAATATACAGAGGGCCAAATATTATCTCAAACTGAATGCCAGAAAATAAAAATAACAAAGCTTTAAAATTTTATCCCAATATTTGTTAAAAATTGATGTTATCAAGAGTCAAGTTCCCACTCCTCAATATCTGAAAAGTAAGAGACGGAGGGAAAATAACAACCCTCAGGCTGGCTTGTAAGGGTTTTTGTTTGTTTAATACATCTGAAAAGAATGCATATACAAAGAATTGAGACATGAGAAAGCATTGGTTCAACACTAATGAATCTACAAGAATAAGGATTGGGAAGGTGGGAAAGATTACCTCAACATTTTTAAAAACTGGAAACTGCAACCAAAATAAGCTGATAAAATCCCTATTAACACTTATGAAGAGTCTTCATAAGACTCTTTCCATGATTTTATTAAGCTAGAGAGCCTTACTTGGCTGCTCTAGGGTTCCTCATATGTAAAACAAAAATAAGGGGATTCCCCTGACTGGTCCCCATGTTGTTAAGTGTTCTCCCCACCCCCACCCTACCCCCAGCTTCTTAATGAAGCAGGCCTCCATCCTCCTAACTTGAGAGGATGTGAATCATTCCACAGATGTCTGTCTTCTAGCACCACCCCTCGTATTTCCTCTACATACCAGGTCTTCAGCTGCATTCTAGGAACACCATATACTACTGAGTTGCAAATCTATGCTAAGCATATAAGACAATGACTAACAGGGAAAAAAATTTTTTTAATTACAAACTCAATTCATTTGGTGTTATTTCAAAGGTGCAATACTTTTCTTCATTTATCAGTGAAAGAAGTTAGAAACTAACTTCCCCAAAAAATCAGCAAATGGCAAACAAATGTCCTTGAAAGTCACAGTCACATATAGTGCATCCTAGAAAAGAGGAGGGGCAAGACAGGCTCCACCCACTTTCATGAGTTTCATCAAATACTGGATCTACTCAAGGGTGGAGAGAAAAGGCAACTTTCAAAAAGGAGTATGTTATTAAATGAGGCATTTACTACACTCCTTCCTAAGAGCACCAGATGGGGAACATGTTTTCTAAACTAGATCTAGGAAGTGGAATGTGGAATCAATCTGTCCTCCTCCCCTTAAGGGCTAACCACTGGTTAATGAATTAAAAAAACAAGACTAAAAAACAAACCCCACACACACTCCCCCCAAAAAAAGAGGAGGGAAAAAAAAAAAAAACACTAAGATGTCCCAGATTACTCTCCAGAGTGGAACCAGGGAGCAGCTTCAACAATTCCAATTAGTCTGTTACAGAGTCATCCACAAGCATGCCTTGCTTTAAAAAAAATTTTTTTTAAACAACGAAACAAAAACTAGTACTAATCACTTTTCTGACAATATACAATTACTCAAAATTAACTAGTACTGGGAGGGGAAGGGGGGTCCATACCTATGGGCCTTGTCTCACACGAGTGCATGTGGGTAGGTGCAGGGCATTTGTCATTATTGCAAAAACGAATTTTAATTTTTAATCTTTAGTTTGATTTAAACATTGCTTTTAGTATGATGCTGACACCAGCTGTGCAGAAAGGGCTCTGAAGAGATGTTCATAGCAGCACACACCTGCGGCTCTTCTTCGGTTCTGGAGGCTCCAGGGCAGCCAATATTGCTTCGTCAAATACATTCTTTAGGCCTTTCTGAAAAGGGGTAGAAAGAAAAAATGGGCGGTCTGATTTTCAGTATAATAAGAGTTCAAATTTAAAACATTCAAACCCCCAAGAGGTGGCAAAGAAATAAACATTAAAAACAACCCTGAATCTCAACACAATAATCTCACTTCACCAAGATTTGTCCAGGGCACTGGAAGGATTCAGCAATTCAGGATCAGAGGAGCAGATATTCACGAAAGAGACAGTGGTCCTTTGAGAAAGCTTTGTGCAGACCAATGTATGTCACAAGAAGCAAACAAGCACATGGGTCATTTGCTCATTCAATATGAGTTTTGTAATGCGCTGCTAAAACATTTTACATAAAAACAAGGGAAGCAGCTCTGCATTCAAATGAAACAGCTGGATGTGAAACAGGACTGAGAGGACGGGCACGGGAAGGTGGCATCCTTTTTCTACGGAAGGCACAGGCAAAGAGAGAGAGGGTGATTATGGTAGCTGCAAAGATAGTCACTTTGAACTCCCTTTATCCCACCAATTAGACAGAGCCAAGGAGATTCAAGGGAGCAGAAATGTGGATACTTGATACAGATGTAACATTAGAGCCAGTCAGTGCAACAGGAATAAAGCTTCATCAGGCATTTATACAAACAGTTGTATATTTTAATTTCAAAATTTGAAGGTAACCACAATTGTATATTTCCCTCACAACAAAATCAGAAGCAGGAAAATATAAAGGTGGCAGCTTTACATCTCAACATTAACAAACTGTAAGTCAACTGTTTAAATGGATGCTATTCTTAAAAGATAACGCAACAAATGAACTTATAAAGCAGTAGCAGATACATCAATATCTTCCCCACCCCAGACTGACAAAAACTCCACTACAGCACAGACAGCCAAAGCAACAGCAACACAAAGTTTCACTGCACAAAGAAAAACTAGAAAAGAATCCTCCCTTCCCCATTACACTCAACTAGGTCACCCCTTTCCCATAGTTTGTCATGCAATTACAATTAACAATTGATCATAAGAGTCAAATGGTGTTTGTGTTACTTTCTCCACCTAGAACTAAGATCTAGAAGTGTTAAAACTCTTGTTATTTTCTCTAAGAGGACATTCTTAATACCAGACCAAGTTTCCTTTTTCAATAGTAATCCAAACCAAAAAGCTCTGAGCATCAGGCAACTCAAGCAGCAGAAAGTTAAAAAAAGTCCAACTTGACTACTGATCACAAAAAATTTCTATAAGATATTGCATTCTTGATCGAAACTAATACAGAGATTGCTCTAAGGTGGTGAGTAAAAAGACGCAGAGGCTTTCAAACAGGATGGTTTTATTCCTTTGTTTTTAAACGATCTTTCTACAGTGGTGGGACAGGAAGCAGCAGCAAAGAAGGGAAGGAGAAAACAGTTTAGAATATACAGCACTTCCTTTTGGGTTGAGTTTCCGGAGGCTCGAGGGCAGCTAGGATAGCCTCATCAAACACATTCTTCAGACCTCTCTACAAGACAGAGGGGAGGAGAGAGAATAGCAGCCAGGTTAGAGGATTAGAAAGACTAGCAGGTACAACAGCAGTCCGGATTAAATGAGCTGAATTCACAGAAGCAGTGTGCCTTAAGAAAAATGCCAGAATGCAAGATCTTAAGCCCATAATTGGGAGAGTAGGTAATTGACCAAAAACTTCACCTCAAGCAAGGTTAACTGAGCAGGAAAGCACTTTTTATTAAAATGCAGTACGCTGACTTCTAACACATTTTGGAGATAAATCTATTACAATTTCAGGCTTATGTGAATTCAGGCCCTGAATAACTGAAGGACACAAATAGCAGACTAACAGGCATGCTATGTGTTTCTAGGTTCAATGACATATCTGAGTGCGATTAATTAGGATTTCAGAGTAAACTGGTTTCTCAGAACAAAAAGCTTTGGACGTTTAAAAAGAGTGTTAATTGTGCAATAGTACGAACTAGAAGGAGTTTAAAGAACGGACTCTAGAAACAGCATACACTTCAGTTATTCAGCAATGTTATTAGAGCAAGTAACCACCACCCAAGTCATAAGAAAACAAAGAATGGGGTCCTAGAATGAGTTTTAGCAAGCAATCCAGTGCTTTAAGATGTCTGCATGGGTATCAGAGCATAAAGCATGGAGTGAAAACAAAGAATATTCTCAGATCTTAAGTGGATTAAGTTACAGAAATACACTTACACCTCAGCCAGAAACTCCAACATGACAGTGTGACTCAGCAGTGGTGGTACTTAGGACCCAGGTCTATAGACTCACCTAAACTCACCTAAATCTGAAGCCACAAGTTTACCACTCAAGGTTGTTTCACATGTTCTTTAGTTTGATCAGTTTGATCCCAAGTAAATATGTCCTAAAAGTCCCAGAACACAGCTCTAATTTTAAGTGCCAACCCCAGACTACCCCAAGTGTTCCCACCTCTACCCTGCCCCCATTCATGACATTCCACAGGACTGGTACCCATACATCACATTAGATACAAAATAAATGAGAAACAGCAATAAATCCTTTAAAAGAAGCAAAGAGGTTAAAAAGCTTTCTTCTTTCTACATCATTTACAAAGTAGAAATGCTACATAAAAGTTAAAATTCCTCTGCAATCCTTTCTACACATCTAGGAACAAGTCTCATTCCTAGTCAAATATAAAAGGAAGGAGAGAGTACAGAAAGGAAAACATACTTTATAAGTAAAAAAAAGAGGAGGAGAACCACTAGAAACTGGAGTGTACCCCTTAACAAGAAGGAATTCCTTTCTCTATAATCTTTGCTTGACCATTATCTGTTTACATTAAGACTTTAGTTTTAGAGGAATCAACAAACAGAATCTGTAATCCTAAAAGTTCTAGCTCCCAAACACGACAGACCCCATTTTATAACTTCTCCTCTTTTGACTTTTCCATACTTCAAACTCTCCTAAGAAAAATATACTTGCTGAGACCTTTTAAACTTCATATTCGCTACGAAGTGACTTACTACATACATCTGTTGACACTAAAAATCTTACATTAAAAGCATCCAATTATCTAAAGCTTTACTAGTGACCTAAAAGTGGATCCACAGGGCCTATGTCTTTCCCTCAAAGGAACCCCTATCTAGAGAACAGAAGTATGCATCAGAAGCACACAGAATTAATGTTTAACACGGACACAAGTGTTTCACACATGACATTCTGTACCTCTATATACACACACAAGCATACTTTTCTGGGAATGTTATTAAAACAAAGAAAGCAGCACCAGGCATTTTTTTAAACTCTCAAAATAGTACTGTGTGTGAGAAGATGTAAAATCTTCTCAACTTTTAAATAGCTGCTTTTATAACAGCACTAAACTGCCCCAAAAACTAGGATTAGAAGATTATGTTTAAAGCATCTGGCATTAGGCCTTGACATTATCCTGAGGGATATCCCAGTTAAGCAACCAAGTTTTACTGTAAATATCCAACCAAGTACTAAATTGAAGCTTATTAAATTATACTAGGCCCTATAAACTAAATACCTAGTGTATATGTAATAAGTAACCATACATGTATGCCATTTACCCTAGTATACATGGAGTTAAGAATCCAATAATGTTTTTTAAAAAAAAAACAATAAAAATGAACAATTACCTGAAAAAGCAAGCATAATGTAAAGAGTTTAATACAGAAACCTCCACCCTTCAATCTTGTCCTATTTTAATTAGGCATGTTTGCTCACTGTTCCAACTTCAAAGCACCATTACCGGTACTGAACATAAGAATTTTGTGCTTATTATTTCCATAATTTTTTCCTTTGTCCCCAGAACAGTACTCAAAGGATAGAACCGACGATATCATGAAGGTGAAAAAGTTTAAACCATACACATCAGTTACAAGTCCCATTCTAAACACCCTAACACTGCTCCCTATCCTCAAAATCTGAGTTTCCCATCAAACTACTAAAAGAGTTCCAATTAAATCACTCAAAAAAGGCCAGAATGAAAGAGAGGTCCACATGAGGAAGGAATACTTCCAAAAACATAGGAATAGAGACACTATATAAAGCACGTTTGAGAACTGTGGCAGAAATAGCCATGGCTGCCTTCTTTGACATGAAAGTCTCAATCATTATGACTAATTCCCTAACCTGGTTGAATTACCCAAGAAACAGTATAATATCAATTGTCAGAATTGGCAAGAAAAGATGAGACATATTTAGAGGAAAATTTTAAGTGCCTAGGAAAAAAAAATCATTCACATCCTCTCTTGCAAATTTGTGCTTATCTGAACCTTTCCCGTAAGGTTTTCGACGAATCATTCAGTACAACATGAGAGCTTACCAACACAAGCAGTTTAGAAACTATATAATTATTCTCCAAAATACTCAGAGGCCTCTAACAAAAGAGTATACAATATGACACTGCTCATATTCTTGCTGGGCATCTTTGGGCACTGCTGATCACTGTTAGAAACAACTCCTGTATCCTAATGCTCTAATAAATGACAAGACCGTAAATAAGCATGGGGTTTCATGCCATCCTTACCTGTGTGAGTGCAGAACACTCCACATACTTGACAGCCTTCAGGTCACGGGCCAGCTTTTCAGCAGTCTCTGGAGTGATAGGCTTCTGTTTGTTCTTGGCAAGTTTCTCAATAGTAGAGGGGTCATCTCTGAGATCAATTTGGGTCCCAACAAGCAAGAAAGGAGTCTTTGGACAGTGGTGAGTTATCTCAGGCACCCACTAAAAAAAGGTATTTTAAAATACACCTTTGTTAATCCACAAACCTCTAATGCTATTTATTACAGGTCAGTAGAAATTCTGGGATGACCTTCTTAGGCCAAGAATATCTGATCAGCTCACCTTTTCTTTCACATTTTCAAATGAAGATGGAGAAACCACTGAAAAACAGACTAGAAATACATCTGTTTGTGGATAACTCAGCGGTCGTAATCTGTCATAATCCTCTTGCCCTAGAAAAAAGAAAAATATTGGACTGAATTCAGCAACTGAATCTTGATGTCCTCAAAGCATTAAAAGCATCCTGTCATTACTCAAAAAGCAACTTACTTATCTAATAAAATACATAGCTCTGTAATACAATATGTGGGCAATATTCTCAACAAGCTAATTCTACATACTCTAAGCACTCAGAACAGCAACGAATTTACTATTGTTATTTGCTTTTATTACTAGTTTGAGGTGTTCAATCTTTGTGTCCATTAGAAACCCAATAATAAATGTAATAATAAACTCTTGCTACAGAAATGGTTAAAAATCAATCCTTGTAATCCCCGCACTTTGCGAGGCCAAGGAAAGTAGATCACCTGAGGTCAGGAGTTTGAGACCCACCTGGCCAACATGGTGAAACCTACTAAAAATACAAAAATTAGCCAGGCACGGTGGCACACGTCTATAATCCCAGCCACTTGGGAGGCTGAGGCAGGAGAATTGCGTGAACCCAGAAGGCAGAGTTTGCAGTGAGCCAAGATCGTGTCACTGTACTCCAGCCGAGACAGAGCAAAACTCCATCTCAAAAAAAATCCTTGCCAGATATGGTAAAGAAACAATCACAGTGAAATCATCTAAGGAAAGAAAAACCTCAGTGAAACCCAGATGACAAAATCCACTGCCCATGATGACTACAAACACAGGTTCACATATTTAGTTAATGTGTGCATGTAAGACCAGTATCTGAAACTGATAAAGCCTCAGAAAAACTTTTGGCAAGAATTAACGTATACTCAAAATAATAAAAATACTTAGAATTAACTTAATCAGAGGCAAAAGACTTGGACAAAAAAAATTTCAAAGCTGCTGAAATAAATTAAAGAAGACATAAATAAATGGAAACATATCCCACGTTCATGAATTGGAAGGCTTAATACTGTTGACATGTCAATATTATCCAAAGCAACCTACAGATTCAATGCAATCCCCACCAAAATCCCAAGGGATCCTAAATAGCCAAAATAATCATGAGAAAGAAGAAAAAGCTGAAGGACTCCCACTTCCTGATTTCAAGACTTACTACAAGGCTATGATAGTCAAAACACTGTGGTATTGGCATAGAGACACATATAAGACAATAGAATAGACTAGAGAACCCAGAAATAAACCCCTACATATATGGTCAAATAATATTTTTTTTTTTTGAAGACAGAGTCTTATTCTATCACCTTGGCTAGAGTGCAATGGCACAATCTCGGCTCACTGCAACCTGCCTTCCAAGTTCAAGAGATTCTGTTGCCTCAGCCTCCCGAGTAGCTGGGACTGCAGGCAGGCACACACCACCACGCCAGGCTAGTTTTCGTATTTTTAGTAGAGATGGGGTTTCACCATGTTGGCCAGGCTGGTCTTGAACTTTTGACCTCAGGTGATCTGCCCACCACATCCTTCCAAAGTGCTAGGATTTCAGATGTGAGCTACCACACCCAGCCTAGGTCAAATACTTTTTGATAAGAGTGCCAAGATCATTTAGTGGTAAAAGGATTCTTCAATAAATGGTGATGAGAAAATGAGATATCCACATGCAAAAGACAATGTTGGAACCTTACCTAATACCATATACAAAAATTAACTCAAAATAGATATAAGGCTTAAATGTTAGACATAAAACTTTAAAACTCCCAAAAAACATAGGGCAAAAGACTCACAGTTGGACTTGGCAATTAATGTCTTCGGATATCACACCAGCCAAAAAATAAACTTCATGAAATTTTTAAAATTTTCTACATCAAAGATAGTTATCAACAGAATAAAACGGCAACCCACAAAACAGGAAAAAATATTTGCAAATCATGTATGTGGTAAGAAATTAATACCCAGAATCTACAGAGGACTCCTAAAACCAAAAAAAAAACACCCAATTTAAAAATGAGCAAAGAACTTGACTGAACAGACCTTTCTCCAAAGAATATAAACAAATGTCCATAAATGCTCAACATCACTAATCATTAAGGCAATGCAAATGAAAACCACAATTAGATACCACCTCACACTAATTAGGATGGCTACAACTAAAAAACAAAACAAAACAAAAAAACACAAAATTAGTGTTTAAGAGAATGTGACTACATCAAGCCTCAGCATACTATTGGTGGGACTATAAAATGGGACAGCCACTGTGGAAAACATTATGGAGGTTCCTAAAAAAAAATTGAAAACAGAATTACCACATGATCCAACAATTTCACTTATGGGTATAGACCCCAAAAGAACTGAAAGCAGAGCCTCAACAAGATATTTTTATACTCATGTTGATATTCAATATTATTCAAAATAGCTAAAACGTGGAAGCAATTCATAGCACCAGTATTAAAACTAGAACCAAACATCCATCAACTTGTTAATGGATAAACAAAATTGTGATATAGTCACAGAACAGAATACCACTCAGCAATCAAAAGAAACATCTACCAATACAAACAACATGGACAAGTACATTACACGAAGTAAAAAGTAGCAAACACAAATGACTACATATTGTTTGGTTCCACTTATATGAAACCCTAGAAAAGCAAAACGGTAGAAACAAAAAAAGCAGATCTGTGGTTGCCTGGAACCAGGTCAAGGGACAGGGCTGACTGCAAAAGGAAACCCAGAAATAAACCGTTACATATATCGCCAAATAATTTTTGATAAGGGTCCCAAGACCATTCAGTGGTAAAAGGGCTCACCACAAAAAATTTGAGGGGTAATAAAAATGTTGTGCATTTTATTATGGTGGAGGATCAGCAAAATGCATCACACTGAACACTTAAAAAAAATTTTTTTAAGACAAAGTCTTGCTCTGTCACTCAGGCGAGAGAGCAGCGGCAGGATCTCGGCTCACTGCAATCTCCCGGCAATTCTCCTGTCTCAGCAGCCCGAGTAGCTGGGACGTACAGGTACACACCACCACACTCAGCTAATTTTTGTATTTCAGTAGAGATGGGGTTTCACCATATTGGCCAGGCTGGTCTCAAACTCCTGACCTCAGGTAATCTGCCCATCTCAGCCTCCCAAAGTGCTGCAATCACACGCATGAGCCACCATGCCCAGCCTTAAAATGATTTTTATTGTACTACGCATCAATAAAGCTTTAAAAAGTACTCACCAGAAAATGTAAAGGCTTACCAAAAATAAACTGAAATCTGAAAATACTAATTTTCAACCACAAGTAGCCATAAATTATCTTTTCTCTGTGCCCTTGGACATAAATGAACACAGAAAAAAATCCCTTATTTACCATGAGATCATGGGTCACTGCTTTTTCTATTTTCCAAGTTTACTATACCATTACTTTCCTAATTTTTAATGTATTAAAATTTTCTCTAAACTTTATCGTCTCTCCATTTCATATTCTCAATCAAATCCAAATAGTTCCTCATGGTACACAGTATAACACATTCCATGAGAGCAGCATGTTAGCTTGCAGACAGTAACAGAATAACTCAAAGCAGAAAGTTCAGAATTCCTACATTTTGAAGATATTCTAAAGGATACCTTTCTGAGATTTTCCGCTGGCTAGCCGAGTTGATAATAAGACGGCACATAGAGAAAAGTCAGAAATTAAGATGTGCAGCCACTCTTAGAAACAAGAAATTAGGTTCATTTAAGGAAGAAAGTAATTTGTTCTTACGATTTGGATAGTTGACAAATGTCAATACTGTGAGGTAGATAGTGGTTCACTCTCAAAATATTTTCAGATACAGTATAAAATAAATAAGCTATCTATCATAAGAAACTAAACATGCTATTAGACACATAAATTGAATAGGCCTTCAAAATATCAGAGAGTTATAATAATAAATACTGTATATGGCTTACAATCTTATAATGTTAGGCATATTTAGGAAACTCTAGGCTTTAAAAAGGAGCAGGCAGGGATGACAGGAGAGAATCAGCAATCGTGATTCCTATGAATTCATTCCCTTAGTCCCTCCCCAACCACTAATACAGTTACCAATTCTGTGCAAGGTGCACACATAGGATTTTAGTTCAATTCCGAGCTTGTGCAGTGCACTCTGCTCTCACTCTACTTCATCTACTACACTGTTCACCCAGGGTACTCCAAACTCCGATTTGTCAATACAGGTCTTGAAACTGCTCCTTGGCCAAGCATCACCAATCATTATGTTCAATCCTGCTAACTAATAAAAGGCAAGCACTTTGCTCATGTGCTAGTTTCTCAAAATNCTCTTCGACATCTTCCATTTCACACTCCAAAGAAAGGTCTTTAGTGAGTTTCACTATTTTTTCCCGAATCGTTTCAAGTTCATGTTCACTGTCAAATCCGTCAAAATCATTAACATAGCGCTTAACACAATTTTTCCAGATGCCATTCATGCACTTTGTCGTCACAGCCTCCCAGGTGGTAGCGATATTCTTGATACACATCAAAATGTTGTAGTGTTTCCAAAAATCTACAGCGAAGCAGTCGTGACTAGCGATTGTGGTCGTAAAGTCGAATGGTCGTAAGTTGCATAGGTCGTAAGTTGATCAATACCTGTATTATTGACTCCCAGAGGACCTCCATCAAAACAGAGGATATATGCATATGGTTTAGTTTAAGTGCAGACCTCTTTTTTTTTCCTTAGAGAAAATAAATAATTTTCAAAAATTAGATTTTGGTGCCCTGTAGTTAGTGGGTACTTACACTCACTTCTCCACCCTCTCCCCCAAGTTCTTGATTATATCATGTGATGTTTTAGCTTCTTCGAGGTTTTTTTTTTGTTTGTTTGTTTGTTTTAAAGAGACAGTGTCTTGCTCTGTACCCTAGGCTGGCGTGCAGCAGCATGATCATGACTCACTGCAGCCTGGACCTCTCCAGGTTCGAGCAATCCTCCCACCTCAGCCTCCTGAGTGGCTGGGACCATAGGCACCATGCCACCATGCCCAGCTAATTTTTTAAATCCTTTTGTGAAGGCAAGTTCTCACTTTGTTGCCCAGGCAGGTCTCGAACTCCTGGGCTCAAGTGATACTCCTGTCTTCCAAAGTGTTGGGATTACAGGCATGAGCCACTGCCCCCAGCCCTGCCTTTGGTTCTGTTGCGATTTTGGCAACAGGTATTAGAACATTGTTACTTAGGGCTTATATTGAATTTCAGGACTTTTCTGCCTTGTCCCAACTACTAAACTAACCCCCAGTGCTGCATGCAGGGTACTGGATTCATGCCCTCAAGGGGCTTACAGTCTAGTGGGGTAGTGAGGCAGGAAACAAAGACAGAAATGAAATAGAGGCAACATATGCTGAGTTTCTAGGATGGGTACAGTGCTGTAACAAGGGTTGGTGGGATATAGGCTGCTTTAGGTGGGGCGTCAGAGTCTGCCCTCTGAGGAGGATGCATTTCTCCTGGGCTGGAGGATAAAGAGAGGATAAAGAGAGGTTGCTGTAGATAAAGAAGGAGGGTAGGAGGGCTTGAGGGGCAGGAAGGAAGAGCACGGAGTATTCAAGAGGCCAGCGGGGAGGGGACAAGATGGCACTTATAGACTCAGTAGTGTAAGGGCCAGGTCCTGAGAGCCTTTTTTTTTTTTTGAGACAGAGTCTTGCTCTGTCACCCAGGCTGGAGTGCAGTGGCGCGATCTCAGCTCACTGCAGCCTCCGCCTCCCGGGTTCAAACGATTCTCCTGCCTCAGGCTCCCAAGCAGCTGGGAGTACAGGAGCATGCCCCCACACCCAGCTAATTTTTGTATTTTTAGTAGAGACAGGGTTTCACTATGTTGGCCAGGCAGGTCTCTTAACTCCTAACCTCGTGATCCATCTGCCTCGGCCTACCAAAGTCCTGGATTACAAACATGAACCACAGTGCCCAGCCTGCTGGGAATTTATGAGTAAAATTCTGTTATTGAGCACAAACTGCATGACCTTCTTTAAGATGCTTAATATGTAAATAGACCATGAAACCCTTATCACATTCAATAAAGTATATGTTAATATTGGTGGTACTAAGCTATTTGTGAAAATAGGAGGTTTAACGATAATTGGGAAAAGACCCAACACAAATTCTGGCTTCTTCTGAATTAATTTACAATTGAAAAGCAATGCCTTTAGCCATGCGAGGTGGTTCCCAGCGCTCTGGGAGGCTGAGACAGGCAGAAGAACACCTGAGGTCAGGAGTTTGAGACCAGCCTGACCAATGTGGGGAAACCCCGGCTCTACTAAAAATAGAAAATTAACTCTGGGAGGCTGAGGAGGGTAGATCTCCAGGTCAGGAGTTCGAGACCAGCCTGGCCAACATGGTGAAACGCTGTCTCTACTAACAATACAAAAAATACCTGGGCATGGTGACAGACACCTGTAATCCCAGCTACTTGGGAGGCTGAGGCAGGAGAATCATTTGAACTCAGGAGGCAGAGGTTGCAGTGAGCTGAAATTGTGCCATTGCACTCCAGCCTGGGCAACAGGGAGAGGCTCCGTCTCAAAAAATATATATATACACAAAATTAGCCAGTCTTGATGGCAAATGCCTGTAATCCCAGCTACTCTGGAGGCTGAGGCAGAAGAATTGCTTAAACCTGGGAGGTAGAGGTTCCAGTGAGCCAAGATCACACCATTGTACTCCAGCCTGGGCAACAGGAGGGAAACTCTGTCTCAAAAAAAAAAAAAGGAAAAAAAAAGAAAGAAAGAAAAGCAGTGCTTTCATACACAACTGTAATCTGTCAATTTAAATTTAAAAATTTAAAAATTAAATGACATATAAAATTTTTAAAAAGCAAAGAAAAGCTTTCCAACTAGAAGAATACCATTATTTTAAGACCAGGCCTACTAAACCTTTTAGCTACCTACTCTAATTTTCTGATTCATGTTTTAATAGATTGTTCAAGAGCCAGAGAAGCAAGGGTATGAGAGAGATGACAGTTAAAGGAAAGTCTGTTCTTAAAAACAAGAACAACGAAAGGGAATGAATGTGGTTAAGCTCGCAAACCAAACAGGTTATAAATCACACTTAAACGACTCAAAAACAGCCCTCTGTTACTGCCTTGCTCACATCCAAAACTGGACTAAGAATCAGAAAAGCTGGCTTCAATTCCAAACTCTACTTACGTTAGTGTTAAATTACTTAGACTTCTAAGTCTCATCCCTAAATTGGGCCAGAATACCCTCATCCATAAGAGGTCAATAAGACTATGCACTGTCCCTTCCAGCTCTAACTTTCTATTACTCTAGAAATGGCAAGCCCCAATTTATAGATGGGAACAAAAATGCATTTCACACCAAATCCATTTCCATACTAACTTAAACAGGTACCATGAGAGCATTATTTGTGCCTCATGGTCCATTTATTTACCTAAAGCGGCTCATTCCAAATTTTATTCTACTACTACTCTTCCTCTCGCCCTATCCTTTTTCCAGAGATCTACACACAAACATACATATAAAACACCCACAAGCCCACTTTAAATACAACACTAGAAGATCGAAGTCATAAAAGACTCAGAAATTATGTTTACAAGTAAGTAACTTCAATGGAGGCTGAAACAGAAAATTTTGGTAGCTGTTCTCACTCTGAAACAAGATTCGTGTACCTCTACAAGTCCCCTGTAAGTCCACTGAACCTGAAAACATCTTCCATTTATGCTGTCTCCAAATGGGCCAATTCAAAAAATAAATGTGATTTTAGTGTTTCATAATACCTTCAAATTCTCCCCCCTTAAAAAANGCCTCAGCCTCCAGAGTATCTGGGATTACAGGCGCATGCCACCATGCCTGGCTAATTTTGGTATTTTTAGTAGAAATGGAGTTTTGCCATGTTGGCCAGGCTGGTCTTGAACTCCTGGCCTCAAGTGATCCGTCTGCCTTGGCCTCCAAAGTGCTTGGGATCACAGGTGAGAGCCACCGCTCCTGGCTGCCCTTCACTTTATCTTTATCATCATCTAAGTCCTTTGTTCTTCTTAAATGGCTCCTATGACAATGAGCTTTTCTATCTGGGAGCCGAGAAAGCCTTATTCCCTTAGCTTCAAATGTTGCTTCAATCTGTTCTTCCCTAGGCCCTCATTTGATGGGCCACACTGATAGTTGGCAAGTGTGATGTCCTGTCATTTATACGATTCCTGGATTCTTTAGAATGAAGGTGAGATCTTGAGGATTTTCCTGTGACTCTGCTAGGATGGGTTATCACTGTTCTTTTTTTTTTGAGACGGGGTCTGGCTCTGTCACCCAGGCTGGGGTGCAGTGGCGTGATCTCAGCTCACTGCAACTTCTGCCTCCTGGGCTCAAGTGATTCTCCCACCTCAGCCTTTTGAGTAGTAGATACTAGAGGTGCACACCACCACGCTTGGCTAATTTTGGTGTTTCTTTTTGTTTTTGTTTTTTTTAAAAGACTGGTCAAGTGCAGTAGTGAGAAGAGGGGAATGAGTAGAACAAGGAGTTCGATCTATGACTGACTGAACAATCAATTGAGATAACTCACTACCTTCGGACCAGCCGATGTTTTTTTTTTTTTTTTTTTTTGAGACGGAGTTTCGCTCTTGTTACGCATGATGGAGTGCAGTGGCTTGATCTCAGTTCACTGCAACCTACGCCTCCTGGGTTCAAGCAATTCTCCTGCCTCAGCCTCCCGAGTAGCTGAGACTACAGGCGCGTGCCACGATGCCCAGCTAATTTTTGTATTTTTAGTAGAGATGGGGTTTCACCATGTTGACCAGGATGGTCTTGATCTCTTGACCTCATAATCCACCCGCCTTGGCCTCCCAAAGTGCTGGGATTATAGGCGTGAGCCACCGCGCCCGGCCCGATGTGTTTTTTTTAGAGACAGGATTTCACTATGTTACTCAGGCTGGTCTCAAATTCCTGGGCTCTACCAATCCTCCTGCCTTGGCTTCCTAAAATGCTGTAATTACAGCATGCCCAGCCCACTGCTCTTATTTTTAGTCTAAACAGTGATGTGGCCTTATAGCAGGTGATCCAGTCATCACCAATAATCTCAGTCAGAGGTTGGCAGGTAACGGCCCACAGCTTGGGTGCCTGTTTTTGTAAATGAAGTTTCATTGGCTCGCAGCCACGCCCATTCATTTACATATTATCTGTAGCTGCTTTCACACTGCACCAGGATTGAGGATCAGGACAGTGACTGTGTGACCTGCAAACCTGAAATATTTCCCATCTGGCCCCTTTGATAAAAAGTTTGCAACCTCAGTGTAGCTCTTTTCTCGTAGTTAATGAAGCAACACTTGTGAGCCTGGACTCTTCACCAGAGATGTCTCGATGTTTCCAGTTCTTAACTGATAAATTTGTGTTTCGAGTTCTTACTGATAACTTTGTGCTGAATTTGACTATACTTATATCAGTGCTCAGACCAATTGCGAATAGTGCAGTGGAATTCCCAAAGTGAACAAGTACATACTTGGTCAAGTCTCTTGTAGTAAAAAGAAATGAATGTGCTGAAAATGAATCCTGTTTGCTGATGCATGCATAACTGGCTTTGACAGATTGTCTGCCGAAGTTCAACACCCATCGAGATGGCCGTGAAGGAGAAGATTTCTATGTTTTGTCACGTGAACCCTGAACAGGTTTGTGCTGCTCTTTAGGTTTTATTGTCTGGCAGCACTTCTGCTGATGCCAGTGTTTTGCCCCTTTTCAATGATCATATTACTTTTCACGGCATGTATGCAAGCAGTGGGGGACTCTGATCCAACCATGATCCCCTAGCCTTTAAGTGAGATAGGATGCATGTTTCTTTGCATGATCACTCAACTTATGGCACAAAAGCAGGATGGGCTTTATTTTTTTTTCTTGAGACAGAGTCTCACTCTGTCACCCACGCTGGAGTGCAGTGGCACGATCTCACCTCAGTACAACCTCCACCTCCCGGGTTCAAGCAATTCTCTTATGTCAGCCTCCTGAGCAGCTGAGATTACAGGTGCCCACCACCACGCCTGGCTAATTTTTTTGTATTTTTAGTAGAGACGGGGTTTCACCATGTTGGCCAGGATGGTCTCAAACTCCTGGGCTCAAGTGATCCACCCCCCTCAGCCTCCCAAAGTGCTAGGATTACAGGCATGAGCCATTGTGCCTGGCCTACCAGGGTGGGCTTTTAACTCACAGTCAAACCTCTAGAGAGAGAACCACATGAAGTCTCCTTGTCATCTCTTTATCTTGTCTTTCCTTCCGGGACACTTACTGCTTTCACTCACTTCTCCTTTCTACTTAAGTCACCCCAAACACACGAGCACGTGGACCATTCGCACTAGCGTTTCTGACTACATCAGTGGACTCAGTTCACTTTGTTGGTACAGAAATCATCCTGTGATTTGGGCTTAGGTCCTCTGCTCTGCAGGACTTTCCACCTTGGTATTCAGATAATTTGCTTTTCTTTTTTCTTTCTTTCTCTTATTCCAGTAAGGCTTGGGTATAAGGGATTGGAGTTGCCTGTAGTTTAGAGAGTGATATAAATGGCGCTCAGGAAAAGGGTGAGGTTTGGCAGAAAGCGTTTCTTCGGATTATAACTTTGGGTTCTCTGAACTCTAAAAACGATCAAATTGAATTTTGGCATCTTGGAAAGCCGTCTGATGAAGAGTCCCCTGCCTGATGCCTCAGAGTCACCGCAAAAGTCTGAACTACTTTGAAAAATGTGATGGCAGATTGAATGGACGCTTCTGCGTTTGTATGTTGTCGTGCCATTTTGTTTGCATCCAATCTTTTTTTTTTCTTTTGTGAGACAGGGTTTCGTTAATGTCACCCAGGCTGGAGTGCAGTGGCACACTCTTGGCTCAGTGCAACCTCTTCCTCCCGGGTTCAAGCAATTCTACTGCCTCAGCTTCCTGAGTAGCTGGGATTACAGATGTGCACCTCCACACCCAGTTACTTTATGTATTTTTAGTAGAGATGGGGTTTCACCTTGTTGACCAGGCTGGTCTCGAACTCCTGAACTCAGGTGATCCACCTGCCTTGGCTTCCCAAAGTGTTGGGATTACAGGCGTGAGCCACCACACCTGATCTGTCCAATTGTTTTGTGTATACTTCTTTTTTTTTTGAGATGGAGTTTCGCTCTTGTTGCCGGGGCTGGAGTACAATGGTGCGATGTTGGCTCACTGCAACCTCTGCCTCCCAAATTCAAGCGATCCTCCTGCCTCAGCCTCCTGAGTTGCTGGGATTATAGGTGCATGTCACCACGCCCGGCTAATTTTTGTAATTTTAGTAAACATGGGGCTTCGCCATGCTGGTCAGGTTGTTCTCCAACTCCTGACTTCGGGTGATCTGCCCAACTCGGCCTCCCAAAGTTCTGGGATTAGAGTTTTCTAACTAAATAAAGCTAACCTTGTGCAAATTCTGATGCTAGCTTTGGTTGCTGGCTTTGTGTGTGTGTGTGTGTGTGTGTGTGTGTGTGTATGTGTGTGTGTGTGTGTGTGATATCAGTATATCATGAATTTTGTCTCATTCTTGTGGCATATTTGAGTCGATTTGAATAAGTATGGTGATTTCTCATCATCACTTAGGTCATATGTATCCATGATGTTTCTTCTACATACCGAGTTCCTGTGCTTTTGGAGGAACAAGGCATTGTGAAACATTTTAAGGAGAGATTGCACCTGCCTATTCGTGATTCTTCAAGTAATTTGCTTTTCAAGTGGAGAAATATGGCTGAGAGGTAAGCGAAAGGAATTACTTGTATAATCTTTAATAATTCTTGAGTGTGGGAGTAGAACTAAGACCTACTTGAAAGGGTATGTCATATTTGGCATTCTGCATGTGTGCACATTTTGGTCTGGATATGCCTGAAGATGGAGTTCACTGTTAATGGTGCTTTGCTGTATTAGTTGAAGATTTCTGGAGCCTTCAATTTTGTTGTTATACATAAACCAAAGTGAATTAAAGGAATTTGATTTCTGGAAGGATTTTTTTTTTTTTTTTAAATTCTGGAAGGATTTCGATTTATTTACTAGTTCATTTTTTAGTTTCTGAGTATTTTAAATTTTTTCTTTTTTTTTTCTATTTCGAGAGTCTCGCTCTGTTGCCCAGGCTGGAGTGCAGTGGTGCCATCTCCACAGACTCCTGGGCTCCAGTCATCCTCCCGAGTAGCTGAGATTAAAAGCACGCACCACCACACCCGGCTAAGTCTTGTATTTTTTTTGTAGAGACGGGATTTTTCCATGTTACCCAGGCTGATCTTGAGCTCCTGGGCTCAAGTGATCTGTCCACCTTGGCCTCCCAAAGTGCTGGGATTACAGGCGTGAGCCACCGTGCCCGGCCTTAAAACTGTTTAGTTTTAAATGCTGCAAGTTTTTTGTTTTGCTTTTTTGTTTTGCTTGTTTTTAAGATTTGGCTAACTTTTCCTGAAGAAAATCCTTTTGAATGGGAAGTTGTGGCTGTGCTATGTTTGTTTCATCTTGCAGTCATTAACTATTCAACATCATTATTAAAACTCTTGATAGATTCTAACTTTCAGACAACCATATTAATTTGAGCAAAGTTTCTCTAATTTGAAGGTATATGAAAATTAAGCTGGGTGCTGTGGCACGTACCTGTAGTCTCAGCTACTTGGGAGGCTGAGGTGAGAGGATCACTTGAGCCCAGGAGTTGGAGACCAGCCCAAGCAACATAGCGAAACACTGTCTCAAAAAAAAGGGAAATTAAGTCCCTGTCACTTGTTTTCGTTCTTTCTCTTGTTTTTTGAGACGGAGTGATGCTCTGTTGCCCAGGCTGGAGTGCAGTGGCATGATCTCGGCTCACTACAACCTCTGCTTCCTGGGTTCAAGTGATTCTCCTGCTTCAGCCTCCTGAGTAGCTAGGATTACAAGCGCCTCCCCCCGCCATCCCACCACGTCCAGCTAATTTTTTTTGTATTTTTAGTAGACATGGGGTTTTAACATGTTGGCCAGGCTGGTCTCGAACTTCTGACCTCAGGTGATCTGCCTGCCTAAGCTTCCCAAAGTGCTGGGATTATAGGTGTGAGCCACCGTGCCCAGTCTTGCTTCCTTTTACTAAATGTAGTTGAGATGGGACTATTTGGGCAGCTTAGGTCAGAGCCAGTAGGTACAGCTGTTACATATGTAGGTTCCAGATTGAGAGCCTGGTTCCTCCTACCAGCTGTGTGAGTTTGGGTAATTACTTAACTTCTCTCGCTTGTTCTCCCATCTATATATAACAAGGGGATACCAGTGCCTACCTAGTGGCAATTATGAGAAAACCCTGTAAGGACTTACCATCGAGTCAGGTGCTATAATAGATATTGGTTGCTGTTGTTGGTAACCATAATTAAAATGATTTGATGGTGACAAAATCACTGACCCTGGTAGATGACTAGTCAGATTGAGGTTTTCTTGCCCTTTCATTTACAATGAAAAAAAATGCTTTAGACTTTCTGGGGCAATTGGAATCAGGAAAAAAGAGCAGTTTCTGAGCTTAGATTCTCTAAAACCCCTGCTCTCTAGAGTCCTTAAAGTGCCAGTCATTTCACAAAAATTTCCTAAGTAGTTGGGGCTGATACACTTTAAGCACTAGAAGTTTTAATATTTTGACTATTTTATTGGAAATAGCTCTAAGTTATACTCTATGCGGCTATGCTTTTTTTCTTTTTCTTTCTTTCTCTTTTTTTTGGCGTGGGGTCTTGCTTGTTGCCCAGGCTGGAGTGCAGTGGTACAGTCTCAGCTCACTGCAGCCTCGACCTCCTGGGCTCAAGTGATCCTCAGTAGCTGGGAACACAGGCGTGCTCTACCATGCCCAACTGATTTTTGTATTTTTTGTAGAGATGGGGTTTTGCCATGTTGCTGAAGTGATCTTCCTGCCTCGGCCTCTCAAAGTGTTGGGATTACAAGCATAAGCCATTTGCCTGGCCACTTCTGTAATTTTTTTTTTTCTTTTTTTGAGACAGAGTCTTGCTCTGTCACCAGGCTGGAGTGCAATGGCACGATCCTTGGTCAATGCAACCTCCGCCTCCCGAGTTCAAGTGATTCTCCTACCTCAGCCTCCCGAGTAGCTGGGATTACAGGCATGCGCCACCATGCCCAGCTAATTTTTGTATTTTTAGTAGAGACAGGGTTTCACCATGTTGGCCAGGACGGCCTCCATCTCCTGACATTGTGATCCGCTTGCTTCGGCCTCCCAAAGTACTGGGATTACAGGTGTGAGCCACCGCGCCTGGCCCCACTTCTGTGCTTTTTAAAGCCAAATGTTTGGTCTTTGTATTAGTTTCCTGGGGGCTGCCATAACAATAACCACAAACTGGGTAGCTTAAAAAAGCACAACAGAAATTTATTCCTTCACAGTCCTGGAGGTCAGAAGTGCAAAATCAACACATCCACAGGGTAGGTTCTTTCTGGAGGCTCTGAAGGAGAGTCTCTGCCATACCCTTTCTCCTGGGTTTTGGTGCTAGCAATCAGTAGTGTTCCTTGGCTTGTGGCCATGTCACTCCAATCGTGGCCTCCATCTTTTATTTCCTTTTT
>NW_016108043.1:136580-142391 GCF_001604975.1 Cebus imitator
TCCTGGGCTCAAGTGATCCTCCTGCCTCAGCCTCTTAGGTAGCTGGGACTACAGGTGCACGCCACCATGCTTGACTAACCTTTGTATTTTTTGTAGAGACATGATTTCACCATGTTGCCCAGCCTGGTCTCAAACTCCTGAGCTCAAGCAATCCACCTGCTTCAGCCTTCTAAAGTGTTGGGATTAAAGGCATGAGCCAGCATGCCCAGCCTTTGGCCTGCATCTTCACATCACCTTCTCACTTGTGTCTTCTTCCCTTCTCTTCTTTTGTAAGGATGCTTGTCATTGGATGTAAGACAGGCCTTAATCCAGGGTGATTTCATCTGAAGAGCCTCACTTATGTCTGCAAAGACCCTTTTCCCAAATGAGGTCACATTCACAGGTTTTTGGGGACAACTTTCTTTCGGGGGGGGCCACCGTTCAACTCACTACAGTCTTTAATTTTTCATTTTTGTGGGTACATAGTAGGTGTATGTATTTACGTAGTGCATGAGATACTTGGTACAGGCATATAATGCGTAATAATCACATCAGGGTAAATGGGATATCCATCACCTCAAGTCTTTATCCTTTCTTTGCAATACAAACAATCCAAGTATACTCTTTTATTTATTTAAGAATGCACAATAAATTGTTGACAGTCTTCCAGCAAAGGAGATAGTCATTGTTCATGGGTATTCTGCGTCACGTTGGTGGTAACGTTGTTAACTGGTGTGGAGTGTGCATTCTTTAGCTTCAGTCCTCTCAGTACAGCCTGTAGAGAGGTGCAAGGAGGCAAACAGAGGCCAAAGGAACAGCCTCTATCATGGAGGCCCAGTGCTGCTCAGGGTCAGGGGTCCCTGATTAAACAGGGGATAGCTTGCTTGGGACCTGAAGTCAAGGTGGGCACACTTCTCCACTTCCTCCACTTCATCTCTCTTGAGAACTGCCTGTTGGGGGTGGCCCTGCAAAGAGGACTCTCCCTCTCCTTCCCCCTCGCACAGCAGCTTGAAGTAGTATCAGATGCTTGCCTCACATTTGGTGATGGCTGATGGCTGGCTGAGTGGGGTGCATGAGGGAGACACTTGGTTGCTCTTGGAAGTACAGGTCCAAGGGGGAACGAGAGCTCCCTGGTAGGCGTGACTCAGTGGACTCACCTGTCCCACCTGCTGCCCAGTGACTCCTCCCCTGAGAAGACCAGCCATGAATGAGCAGAAAGAGGAACCTGTGATACTGACTCCAGTGCTGCTTCCTTCCAGGGCCAGAGCTGATGTTGTCCCTTCTGTCTATGGAGGAGGGAGAAGGGGATGAGGCCCAACCTGTTGTGCTCCAATGCGGCTGTGCCTGCCTCTGACATAATCTCTGCCACTTGGTGTACTGTCATCCCGCTTTCTGTTACCTGCATCCTTTCTCGTTTTATTTTATTTTTTGAGACTAAGTCTTACTCTATCACCCAGGCTGGAATGCAGTGGCATGATCTTGGCTCACTACAACATCTGCTGCCTGGGTTCAAGCGATTCTCCAACCTCTGCCTCCCGAGTAGCTGGGATTACAGGTGGGCACCACCACGCCCAGCTCATAGAGATGGGGTTTTACCATGTTGGCCAGGCTGGTCTTGAACTCCTGACCTCATGATCCACCCACCTCAGCCTCCCAAAGTGCTGGGATTACAGGTGTGAGCCACCGCGCTTGGCCTGTCTGCATCCTTTTTTTTTGAGATGGGGTCTGACTCTGTCGCTCAGGCTGGAGTGCAGTGGCGCCATCTTGGCTCACAGCAACCTCTGCTTCCTGGGTTTAAGTGCTTCTCTTTCCTCAGTCTCCTGAGTAGCTGGGAGTACAGGAGTGCGCCACCACGCGAGGCTAATTTTTTGTATTTTTAGTAGAGACGGGGTTTCACCATGTTGGCCAGGCTGGTCTTGAACTCCTGATCTCAAGTGATCTGCCTGCCTTGGCCTCCCAAAGTGTTGGGATTACAGGAGTGAGCCATTTTGCCCGGCCTGTTACCTACATACTTTATGGAGATATGGTGTCAGGTACAGACAGCTATGGAACCTCCAGAGCGTAACATAAAATAAAGTAGTGAGTTCAAGGGTTAGCAGTCTTGTCTCAGCTATTTTAGTCACCTTTCTAGAAAGTTATCTTCCCTGTCAGTTTTGACTTCTTAGCTTCTTGTGCATTTTTCCCGCATGTAGCCTGTTTGTGGTCAAGTTTTTCTCATACACTCTGCAGATGTGTCTGTGTGTATGTGTTTTCTGGATACAGAGTCTCGCTTTGTGGCCCAGGATGTAGGGCAGTGGCATGATCTCAGCTCACTGCAACCTCCACCTCCCAGGTTCATGCAATTCTCCTGCCTCAGCCTCCCTAGTAGCTGGGACTACAGGTGTACGCCACCGTGCCTGGCTAAGTTTTGTATTTTTAGTGGTGATGAGGTTTCACCATGTTGGCCAGGCTGGTCTCGAACTCCTGACCTCAGGTGATCCACCTGCCTCACCCTCCCAAAGTGCCAGGATTACAGGCATGAGCCACTGCGCCTGGCCACTCTTTGCAGATGTTAATATTGAAGATGGATATTTGTCATCATGGTAACATTTTTCTAAGGTGTTTGGGGAAGGGTTTGCTTCAAAGCCCTAAAACATCTTCAACTCCAAGATGACATTCCATGTACCTAATACCAGACCAGATATTTTTCATGTTCTTTGAACAGATTTCCTGACAAAAGCAACACTAAAGATTGTGTCTCCAATGGTAAAATGTGATTGAATGTCTTCTGTAGAATGGAATTTTTCTCATAAAAATGATCTAAATGGCTAGTAATATTTTAAATTGTTCTCTTAGCACTATTCTTCAGGCATGCCATGAATAACCAGACTCTGGTGGGCCAGCTGGGAATGTAACCATTTTAAATGTAGAGACTTTGAATGCATTTTCTTACACAGTGTCACCTTATAAAGTTAATATTGGAATGTTTCCTATTGACAAGCAGAATGCATTTTCTTATACAATGTCACCTTATTAACTAATTTAAGAACAGCTCGTGTTTATAACATTTGGATAGCTTTTCAATTTTTACTTTTAGGGTGTTTAAGTTTTTCTTTGATGTGCTTGAATTTTTATCTGTACCTGCTTATGTAAGCCAACACTGGAATTTGTTTTTTGAGACAGTGTCTCACTCTGTTGCCCAGGCTGGAGGGCAGTGGTGTGATCACAGCTCACTGCAGCCTCAAACTCCTGGGCTCAAGTGATCCTCCCACCTCAGCCTCCTGAATAGCTGGGACTATAGGCATGCACCACCACACCTGGTTAATTTTTGTATTTTTTGTAGAGACGGGGTGTCACTATGTTGCCCAGCCTGATCTCAAAGTCTTGGGCTTAAGTGATTCTCTTGCCTCAGCCTCCTGAGTAGCTGGGACGATAGCTGCTCCTAAGGCTTTCAGAAGTGCCTTGCAATAAGAGCAGCAGCTGCCTTTGTTCTGTTTATGATGTTCTGTTACGTGCATTTAACCTTTGAGTTTGTTTTCCTTCCCAGGTATGAAAGGCTACAGAAAACATGCTCCATAGCCCTGGTTGGCAAATATACCAAGCTGAGAGATTGCTACGCCTCTGTGTTCAAAGCCCTGGAACACTCAGCCCTGGCCATCAACCACAAGCTGAATCTGATGGTAAGTCCTGGCCTGGTCTTTTAGCTCTCTCAGTAATTCATGCCAATAGCACATGTTCCAGAGAGACAAGTTTTGTTAAAGGGTCTCTGAGATCACCTCCAGGACCTATGATTCACCAGAAGAACTCACAGGACTCAGCATATAGTTATACTCATAGCTAAGATTTATTACAGCCAGAGAATGCAAAGCAAAATCAGCCAGGGGAAAATCGTGCAGGGTGAAGTCTGGGGGTAACCAGGCGCAGGCTTCTAAGAGCCCTCCCCTGGTGGAGTCCAGTGAGTTGTGATAATGCATGCAAACTGCCATCTACCAAGGAAGCTCATTGAAGGCTTGGAGCCCAGGGTTTTTATTGGGGGCTGGCACATAGGCAACCTCTGCTTAGCATGTCCCAAAATGTGAGCCTCCCAGAAGGAAACCATGCTTAGCAGAAACCATGTTGTCTGTACAGACACTTTCAGCACAGTGAGCCTCTTCCCAAAATCAGAGTTTCCAGAACTAGCCAAGGCCCCATCTTGTAGCAGGCCTTTCCAAGGGCAGCGGCGAGGCTTGCAGTGTAAACTCTTTTCTTTTTTGAGAGGGAGCCTTCCTCTCCCACCCAGGCTAGAGTGCAATGGCACCATCTTGGCCCACTGCAACCTCTGTCTTCACCGTTCAAGCAACTCTTGTGCCTCAGCCTCAAGATACCCCAAGTATCTGGGATTACAGGCTCCCATCACCATGCCCAGCTAAGTTTTGTATTTTTAGTAGAGATGGGATTTCGCCATGTTGGCCAGGCTGGTCTCGAACTCCTGACTTCAGGTGATCTGCTACACTTGGCCTCTCAAATTTCTGGGATTAATGGCATGAGCCACTGCACCCAGCCTGTGGAAACTGTTTTCTACATGTAGGTTTAAGGCACATTTCTGAAATTAGGCTTTGCATATCCAAATTAATGAGCATACTTGTCATGCTCCTTTAAATATATTGTAATTGCCTAACAAGAAAATAATAGAACATTTTTTCCCTTTAGCATTGGAACAGAATCTGGAATTTTAAAATACTATATTCCCCTTTTAACTTGGAAGAATGATGTCTAGCAAAGTGGTTATTTGTTTTGAAAACTCAGTATTGTGGGATAACAGATGTGTAGTTATCTTACGTAGCTTGAGTATATTCTTCCATATAAGAATGGAAGTGGTATATGTTTGGAGTAAAACATTTAAACAAAGCATAAGCCAGGCGAAGTAGCTCACGCCTGTAATCCCAGACCTTTGGGAGGCTGAGGCAGGTGGATTGCTTGTTGCCCAGGAGTTGAAGACCAGCCTGGGCAACAATGGGAGACCTCATCTCTACAAAAAAAATTTAAAAAGTTAGCCAGGTGTGGTGGCATGCACCTGTAGTCTCAGCTAATTGGGAGGCTGAGGCAGGAAGATCACTTGAGCCAGGAGTTTGATACTGCAGTGAGCTATAATTGCACCACTGCACTCCAGCCTGGGTGACAGATTGAGATCCTGTCTCCGAAAACCAAAACAAAACAAAATAAACAAAGCAGGAATGTAAAATGCAGAAAGCAGATTTCTGTTCCCTGAAATCCCACTCGTTACCAGTTGGATACATATATTTATATATCTATTTCACATTTATATTTAATGATATTCAATATGGGCATATCATGGTTTAAGCAAGCCTCATCATCTTGACTTAAATGGCAAAAACTTTGTATAATGAGTAAAAAGATCCATTTATATGTTAAAGAAATTTAATGACTTCTACTTTGACACTGGCTTAGGACCTAGCTGCCTTTTCTCACTCCTCTTTTTAGCCTCTTTCTTTCCTAATTACTTTTTAAATTTTTTATTGTATTTTGTTATTATTTTTAATTTTTATAGAGACGGGGTCTGGCTCTGTTGCCCAGGCTGGTCTCGAATTCCTCAAGCAATTCCTCCTGCCTTAACCTCCTAAAGTGCTAGGATTGCAGGCATGAGCCACTACTCCTGGCCCCTAATCTCTTTTTATTTTTGGCTTCTAAGGAATAGTTGACTTCCCCTTCCTTCCACTCCTCCAAGTCACCCACCCCGTTATATAAAAAAAGAAAAAGACAATGGAAAAATTGCCGTGACGTATACATTTTATAAAGCCTTTAAAAATTTGTATCTTAAGGTTTATTTGGATAGGTTTTTTTTTTTTTTTTTTT
>NW_016108043.1:142681-144354 GCF_001604975.1 Cebus imitator
TTTTGGAGACAGGGTCTCACTCTGTCTCGCAGGGTGGAATGCATTGGCGCAGTCTTGGCTCACTGCAACCTCCACCTCCTGGGTTCAAGCAATTCTTGTGTCTTAGCCTCCTGAGTAGCTGGGATTACAGGTGCCCGCCACCACACCTAATTTTTGTATTTTTAGTAGAGACAGGGTTTTGCCATGTTGGCCAGGCTGGTCTTGAACACCTGGCTTTAAGTGATCCGCCTACCTTGGCCCCCCAAAGTGCTAGAATTATAGATGTGAGCCAGCACGCTTGGCCAGGATAGTCATTTTTACAGAAGAAATACTAAACCGATATAGATAGAGAGGGACTGTTACATATATTGGAATTTGTACACGTGATGATTCATTGACATTAGCTTCTCCTAAGTACTGCTAGAATCGTGGCCTTGTCATCTTCCAAGTTTGGGCTGCGTCTGTCTAACTCTCCTGGTTTGCTACAGTGGCTTCCTGGCTGGTTTCCAGCTGCCAGTCTTTCCTGCCTTTGTCACACTCTACCAGAGTGATCTTTGTAAAATCTCTCTTTGTTCCTGTCATCCCTTTACTTAAGATCTTTCAGTGGTGTCTCAGTCTATTCAGGCTGCTGTAACAAAGTACCATAGACCAGGTGGCTTACCAACAACTGCCATTTCTCTCTCACAGTTCTGGAGGCTGGAAGTCCAAGATCAGGGTGCCAGCGTGTGGCCAGGTTCTTGTGAGGGCCCTCTTCTGGGTGCAGAGGACCAACCTCTGGTTATATAGCCATGTGGTAGAAGGGGTGAGGGAGGTCTTTGGGGCCTCTTTTATAGGGGCACTAAGCTTATTCTTATGTGCTCTGCCCTCTTAACCTAAATCATCTCCCAAAGTCCCCACCTCATAATACCATTCCTTTGGGAGTTGGGATTTCAACATAGGAATTTTGCAGGAACACAGACATTCAACCATTGCAAGTGGCTTCAAGTTTAAGCTTTGTGTCATGGCTTCTCAGACTTGTCCCTTGCCTTCCTTCAACTAATCAGGTCTGTTCTCTTGCTGGGTGGGGCTTTTTTTGAGGGTCTCACAGTAACCACTTTCTGTTTTTTTCCTCTGAGGTTTTATATAAGCGGTTCCTTTGCTGGAGGGCCCTTTTAATTTTTATTAAATAAAAATAAATAAATTTATTTATCATTTTTTGAGACAGAGTCTCGCTCTGTTGCCCAGCCTTGAGTACGGTGGCGAGGCCTTGGCTCACTGCAACCTCCGCATCCTGGGTTCATGTGATTCTCCTGCCTTAGCCTCCTGAGTAGCTGAGATTACAGGTGTGCGCCACCACGCCTAGCTAATTTTGTAGTTTTAGTAGAGATGGGGTTTCGCCATATTGTTCAGGCTGGTCCCAAATTCCTAACCTCAGGTGATTCGCCCGCCTGGGCCTCCCAAACTGCTGGGATTACAGGTGTGAGCCACTGCGCCTGGCCTGCTGGAGATTTCATACCCTTTTCCCCTCCTCTCTTTGTCTTCTGCATGCCCTCCCTGCTGCTTCTCATCACACATGTGCTCATCCTGCTTCTGCTCTCTTCTGGACTGGCTTCTTGAACGTTACCTCCCCAGAGCTCTTCCTTGTTATCGGTCCTTCCTGTCTTTCCTCCATTGTCCAGTTCTAGTGACCTCCTAGTTGCTCTTTTTTTTTTTTT
>NW_016108043.1:144407-158216 GCF_001604975.1 Cebus imitator
TTTTTTTTTGAGACAGGGTCTTACTCTGTCACCCAGGCTGGACTGCAGTGTCATGATCGAGGATCATTGCAGCCTGGACCTCCCAGGCTCAAAGGATCCTCCCGCCTCAGCTTCATGAGTAGCTGGGGCTATAGGCATGTGCCACCTCACGCAGTCGACCCCTAGTTACTTCTGCATTATTCTCTTCTTTGTCTGTCACAGCCATTATCACAGGATAGTGTAGATGCCTGTTTATCTGGTTTTGTAATCTTCCTGCAAGATTATAAGAGCCACAAAACAGAGACTGTGTTTTTCTACCCCCAGTGCCCAGTACAATGTTTGCACAATAAGTATTGAATAATGTGTCATAGTATTAGATGGCTCTAGTATTTTTGAGTGTTTATTTTTCTTAAAAATTCTTTTAATCTGTTGGATGTTTTTTAGTACATAGACTCCATTGATCTGGAGGCGATCACAGAAGCCGAGGACCCTGTGAGATACCATGAAGCGTGGCAGAAGCTATGCAAAGCTGAGTGAGTACCACGGCCCACGCACACCAGTTAGGACGGCACCATTGTACTTTTTTTGTAATGATTCAGTTTACCCTAATTGCTAATTTTCATACATTTTGAAAGGTAGTTTGGAGTACTTGTGGTTTTCGCAGGTGGTTGTGTCATGTTCATACTGCATTGATTTTAAATGTACCATGTTAATGCTGGTGGCATGTGCGTAGAAATGGTTTTATTTGGGGAGAATGGGGATACTGTACTGGAGGGAAAGTGTGTTGATTCTCCTGAAAGATGCAGAGATGAATGTCACATATACAAAGTTAAAGTACAAGAATGACAGCCTTTCTCTCTCTCTCTCTCTCTTTTTAAAAAGTGAAATTAAGTTTATTAGGAAAGTAAAAGAATGAAAGAATGGCTACTCCATAGGCAGAGTAGCCCTGAGGGCCGCTGGTTGCCCACTTTTATGGTTATTTCTTGGTTATATGCTAAACAAGGGATGGATTATACATGCATCCCCCTTTTTAGACCATATAGGGTAACTTCCTAATGTTGCCATGCATTTGTAAACTGTCATAGCGCTGGTGGGAGTGTAGCAGTGAGGATGACCAAAGGTTGCTCTCATTGCCATCCTGGTTTTGGTGGGTTTTAGCTGTCTTCTTTACTGCAACCTGTTTTATCAGCAAAGTCTTTATGACCTGTATCTTTTGCTGACCTCCTATTTCATCCTGTGACTTAGAATGCCTAACCATCTGGGAATGCAGCACAGTAGGTCTCAGCCTTATTCTACTCAGCCCCTATTTAAGATGGAGTTGCTCTGGTTCAACATTTCCCCTCACCCTTTTATAAGAGAACCCTTAATACTAAGGATTGCAGAGGGACGAAGATCCATCTTCTGTAACTTCTTCATGTTGAATAGGGGCAATGACATTCCTGCCTAATTATTGGAGTTTCTTGTATTGGGGTAGAGTCAGAAAGTGTCAGGTGGTGAGGGCCATTCACAACTCTGAGTTCTGACAAAAGGTGATATCTGGAAAGTTGATAAATGTTTAATTTAAGAAAACATTGAATAAACTTATTCTGCATTCCTATACAAAGAGTACAACAGCAATATATTCCACAACAGTAAAACAGAAAGTTATCCCAAGTAAACTAAATTAGAAGGCTTTCCATGAACTGGGCGACTGTTGGAACCAAGCTGATATGTGGTTGCTAGCTGATTCCAATACATATCCAGAATTAGGATATTGATCCAAATTTTTACATTACCCATCCCTCTTGTTTTTTTCTGAGCTGCAGTCAGAGATCACTGATTGTTTCACAGGAATAAGCAAGGTCAGTCTAAATTGCAGAAAAAAACTTCAAAAACAACCAATGAGATTAGAATCTATAATAATAACAAGTATACCATAGTTCTTGAAACATAATTTTTTCTCTCTCCAGTTTCCTATTTTTGCTAAAGACAAATCATAATAAGAATGATTTGCTTTATTATATTTGGCCTGATTATTTGTATAAAGTACAGCAAGGGTAATTATTTTTCACATGGGCTTTTAAAATTGGCTTTGATGGAACTTTATTCTGTAAGGAATCTCAGATAAGAGCATTTTTAAAGCCGAGCCCTGCCATACATTTGTACCCTCAAATACCTATGAACTGGGTAAATTCCTCTCCTTTTGAGGTGCCAAGATAACTTGAGGCTCCTGGACCTGTCAGATAGTGACATTCTTTAGTTACCACAGGTCAGAAACCCTGTACAGGGACTGTGTAGACAAGGTATGAGGCCAGTTTTCCCAAGGGCTAGCTCGTATTGGCTTTACAATTTAAGTTTGATTCTTTAAAGGAAAGCACACCATTCCAGTAAAAGCCTTGGTAATATAACCAGTTTCTCTCTGCAGTTGTGTCCTGTTGCAAAAGAAAATAGATTCTTATTGTACTTATGCAAACAACTATATTGCCATAAGTCAAGAGTACTCGCAAATAGTTTCCAAATTCTGGACAAATGAGGTAGACAGAAACAAATATTTTCCAAATTTTGTTCATAGGAGTATACTGTATTCAATTGTTATAAGCTGTATATAGCTCAAAAGAACCATTTTTTTGACTCTGAAAAATGAAAGGATCAGCAACATTTTAAGCAAAGTCAAAAAGATTAATTTTCTCTTAGTTCATTCCATGTAGCTAACTCCTGTTCTGCCTGATAGTCATATACATTTCAGCTCTCCATGAGAATCCTGAAAGATTTTCCTCCAATCTGCTGTCACAATCTCTAAAGTTATCAGAAACCTGCATTTAAGAACACCTGTTAGAGTTCTATAGTTGATTAGTAACTACCTTCTAAAGAGAACCAAAACAATACAGTTATCTGTGGATGACAAAATGTTTTAGGGCAGCCACTATTAAAGCCACAATTGACTAGGAATTTGTTACATCTGTGGCTTACAACAATTTTACGTAACAATGATAATTATTAATAACATACACTAAGTCATATTAGAATTATAGAAGTTTCTCATAATTTTGGAACACATACCAATAACACAATTATAAAAATACAACCCAAAGAAAGTCAAACACCATTTCATATTTGACAGTGCTTTTTGTATGATTTTTATACCAAATAAGCCAAACTTTCCCATTGTATTAGTGCATTAAATTGATGTCAAACCCAATTTTTAATAAAATCTTATAGATAAATCTATCCAATTTTAATCAGTTTGACCATAAGGTAAGATTTTTACAAGCCTTCTATAATCCTTTAGAAGTTTGTTTATTTATTTATTTATTTTTTGAGACAGAGTCTCTTGCTGTGTTGCCCAGGCTGGAGTCCAGTGTCACGATCTTGGCTCACTGCAACCTCCACCTCCTGGGTTCAAGTGATTCTCATTCCTCAGCCTCCTGAGTAGTTGGGATTACAGGCATGTGCTGCCATACCTGGCTACTTTTTGTATTTTTAGTAGACACGTGGTTCATCATTTTGGCCAGGCTGATCTCAAACTCCTGACCTCAAGTGATCCGCCCACCTCAGCCTCCCAAAGTGCTGGAATTACAGGTATGAACCACCACGCCTGGCCCCTTTGCAAATTTTTGTTAAAGAGAAGATCAGTGTTCTAAGAGAAACCTGTTGTGCTTTTATTTCAATGTTCAATTTACAGAAAACCTGAATACGCCTTTAACCTTAGCCAATGTACACATGCATACTTTCTTTTATAAGATTAATCCTTCACAAACCTACAACTTGCTCAGACTTTCAGCTTTATCCTATCTACCTTAAAACAATCCTTTAGACTGGCATGATGGCTCACACCCAGCACTTTGGGAGGCTGAGGCAGGTGGATCACCAGGGTTTAGGAGTTTGAGACCAGCCTGACTAACGTGAAACTCCATCTCTACTAAAAATACAAAATTAGCCGGGTGTGATGGTGCATGCTTGTAATCCCAGCTACTTCGGAGGCTGAGGCAGGAGAATCGCTTGAACCTGGGAGGAGGAGGTTGCAGTGAGCCGAGATCCCGCCATTGCACTCCAGCCTGGGCAACAATAGTGAAACTTTGTCTGAAAACAAAAACAAAAAACCAAAAAACAATCCTTTAACCTTTTAATCTATGCAAAAAAAATTCACGTTTCCATGCCTTCTTTTAATCTTTTACTAAAAACATATTTCACTTTCCTTATACAAATTGCATATAAACTGTTTCTTCAGTAGTCTCAATTACATGTTACACTGTTAACTCTTAGCAACTTTTACTTTTGGTGAAAAACCTGGTTAGTAATCGATTTTAATTATGTATTAGGTATGGAGCCTAGAACACTAGATAAGGTCTGACTTTTTCCAGCATAGCTAGAGGGCATGGCTTTCAACATGTCCCCAGGCCTTATCTAGAATTTAATATTCCAAAGTAGGTAAATTGAACAATTTTCAAAAGTCAAAGAGGCAGTTTATGATGTTAAAGTATCGAAGAAACCCAATATCTGACCTGCATAATTTAGTCCAAATGTCTTTATTTTCCCAATAATCTTTAGAACTGTTATTACCCAAAAATTACTAAAGTTATGTGAACTAAAAGGCATTACAGTTTTTACTTTTCCAACAAAATATTTAAGCACTTTCTGTTTTTAAACCAATTAAAGCTCTTTTTTTTTTTTTTTTACATCACACACACAACACATATAAACACAGACAGAAGAAGATCCAGTAGTTGTAAGCACCCAAATATCAATCAGATAGGCTCATCCCCTAAGCTAGGCCTGAGTCCGGGCCGCCATTGTGATGGCAAAGACCAAGAGAAAGTACTGCCACATGGTTACAAGGTCAAGCTCCCAAGGACATAAAGCAAGATGAGAGGGAACCCTTATGCAGTTTTTCTTCAAGGACCTGCAGCAAAGTTTGTTATTGCCCAGTTTGCTGGGGTGGCTTGGACAGCCTACAGGGGTCCTAGGCCCACATTCTATCCTAAGGTACCCCTCATTATGACAGCACAATACAGAAAGACACATAAAGCATATCAGATTCACTATAGCTTAAGAGTAGCCTCACAAATCCTTTTTCCATTAATCAAAACTTTACAGAGGAGATAAACGGTGATTTTTTTTTTTACTGTTCATTCAACCGATTTGCACAGAGAGAGAGAGAGAGAGAGAGAGAGGCCAGAAGTCTGACTGGTAAGAAATTCTTACTGTTTTGTCAGAATGCTGGGCTTCTGGGTTCCCTTTCCTTGAGCAGCCCTAGGTACCCAGCTGCCTGCACCACAGCCCTGGGGGCCAAGCTGCAACACAAAGGAAAATTATCTTTTTCTGTTCTGGCCAGAGCAAGATATGTGTGATAAAACATAGACATTAGCCACCCTGCCTAGCACCCAATATCACACTGGCAGGGCTCAAACTTGCCCCCAGTTGGGCGCTATCATTATTAATCCAACCTCCAACCAGGAATTTCAACTTGTCTCTGGGCAAGACGGTCACCCTGAGTAATAGAAAAGATAAGAAAGGGAAAGGAGAGAGAGGGAGAAAAGCATTGCCTGAGGCACGGTGGGGAAGTCAAAGAGCTCAGGGAGGCCAGAGAAAGATGCACCCGATGCAACGACACTGAAGAGTTCAGGCAGCCACTTGTCGGGCTTGAAGGGATCTTTTCCAGCAGTCTCATCAGCTCTCAAGTTACCCCTTTTGGTCCTGTACGTGCCTAGTTTTGTCACCTATAACTATCAGCAGATAGTTATGCTACCTGCAGATAGAATGCAAGGCAGATTAATCCAAAGAGAAGAGCAGTTAACATCCCATAGTGCCAAACCCATTCTTAGCAGAGAAGGACTTTACTGAGAGAGGCCTCTAACCCCCTAAATCTTAGGAAGGACTCTAAACTTCCTAAGTTATGCCTCAAACTCAAGGTCAGTCAAGCATCTTTGCCTTTTATTGAAAGGAGCCTTTAACCCTCTCTGTCTTAGGAGAGACTCTTAACTCCCCTAAGTTGGGCCTCTAACCCAATCCCATCTTTTACCCAGGTATATGCACCCCACTTACCCAAACTCAGCCAATTGGTGCAGACAGATGATTTTCCTTTGGGTCTGGGGCCTCTTCAGTGTTGTTCCTTCCATGTTTTGCTAGAAAGCTGTTACCAGACCCCACCACATACCCAGAGTTAGCCTTTGGGTCAGGGATTTTCTCAGTATTGTCCATTCTGTGGTCGCTAGAAAGATGTTACCAGAAAGGGATCCCAATCCAGACCCCAAGAGAGGGTTCTTGGATCTCACTCAAGAAGGAATTCAGAGTGGGTCCATAGAGTAAAGTGAAAGCAAGTTTATTAGGAAAGTAAAGAAATAAAGAATAGCTACTCCATAGACGGAGCAGCCCTTTCTTGATTATATTTTCTTTTCCACATGTCTTAGATTTTAGGTTTTATTATTAATTGACAGAACTCTTGGGGGCAGCATTGCATCGTGAGGTTAGAATGATCTTCCTGGGTTTTCTGTTGAACTGTTTCTGTTGTGTTTGCTTAGGCTCTAAAGTCTTCTAGCCAAGAAATTTTCATTTGCCACTATTTAATTAGTATTTGAAATCTTAGGCTGATTTTTCCAATTTAACTCTTTCTGATGGCCAAAGAGATCTTAACATTTTTATAAGAGTGCTTTGAAAGAACCTTAAGCTATTTTCATTGTTTCTTTTCCCAGTGGCATTCTTAATTGAATTGTTTCCCATTTAGTATGCTCTGATGCCACAAAGACTTATCATAAAATATATATTAAGGTCAGTTGTGTGAAATTGTTACAACTTCTTCATAACATTGGGAAGATTTCAGAAAAAAAGTTCAGGGTGTGAAGTCATAGAATTGATTCTGAAAATAGAGCTTGAGCATAGTCACTAGTGATTACACCAAGCATTGCATGAATGGCTGAAAACACTATTTTTAAAAATAAAAATAATGAATAGTCAAGTTTACTCTCATTTTGTGTTGATTTCAGTGGTATTCTTGTGCCTGGAGGCTTCGGAGTCAGAGGAACAGTGGGAAAACTGCAGGCAATTTCTTGGGCAAGGACAAAGAAGATTCCTTTTCTGGGTGAGACTCATGTTTATTGACCCTTTAGATTTTTGACACCTAGGAGGGGTAACACCAAAGGTTTGTTACCGTAAAGATGTGAACTCAGATTTGAAAGTTCAGGTGCCAAATAGTCTGCTGTAGATTCAGCAAACTATATTCTAAATCTGGCTCACAGCCTGTTTTTATAAATAAAACTTTATTGAAACACATCCACACCAGTTTGTTTACACATTGTCTATGGCTGCTTTTGTGGTCCAGTGTCAGAGTTTCAGACCCTATGGCCTGCAGAGGCTAGAATCTTTACTATCCAGCCCTTTACAGAAAACGTTTCTCACCCTAGGAAAACTTGCTGCTATTCTGGCTGGGTAGCAGAGGCTGGGAGAAGGCTCCATATGTAACTATGCTTACCTTCTCCAATTCCCTCCTCAGTCTCCGGAGTAGCTGGGACTACAGGCGCATACCACTGTGCCTGGCTAATTTTTGTGTGTGTTTGTGTGTGTGTTTTTTTTGCAAAGATGGGGGTGTTGCTATGTTACCCAGGCTGGTCTCGAACTCCTGGGCTCAAGCAATCCACCCGATTCGAACTCCCAAAGTGCTGGGATTACAGGCTTGAGCCACCGTGCCCGGCCGAGTTGAGCCTTTTTAATGTTTTTGTTCAAGTTGTGAAGTGTGGCTTCTGTGCCAGGGAAACCAGAGGAAATGGGACCTTGATGTGGGAGAGGCAGCCCTGTAGCTGGGGATTCAGGCAGGAGGGGGACTGCGGAGAGGCTGTTTCCCACTGTGCAGTGGACAGCTGGGTGGGTTTATGAGCCGAGTGGATAGGCTTTTACTGCCAGCAGACCATTTATTTCCCCCATTACCTGCTCTTTGATTAGCTTCTTAGGCTGTCTCCTCTTAGGATCCATTTTCAAAATAGAAGCCTGGAGTAGTTACCCAGGTACATTGTTTTGTTTTACTGGTCTAAGCTCATCGGGGCCATTGTTTTCTTTTGAAGTTTTTGTCTAAATATGGCTAATGTTCCTCAGGTGATTTTAATGGTATGGAATGATGTGCAGGTCTTTAGCTTTCCCTCTAGCATAGCCTCTCTTTATGTCCCAGCCACATGGAACTTTCTGAAATCCCCTTCACCACCACCCCGCCCCCCAGGACTCAGCTGTTTCCTACTTATTGACATTTGTTCTGGCGTCCCTGATATATTGATTGCTCTCTTCTTTGTTTCCTCTGTGTACCTCTTGTGTATCTATCAGAGGAGCATCTGGGATGCTCTTCGGCATTTGTTTAGTGGAGAGAATTGGTGGACTGCAGTGAAGGCGGATGTGGGTCTGTGGCAACAGGCTTGGGCGACACCCGTCTGCCTTCCTTCATCACCAAGCCCTCTGTTTAGTCCCATTATGTGTCTCCTTCCCTACTGCTCACCATGCTCAGGGCCACTGTGGAGTGTCCAACCCCCCCACTGCTACTTTTCCTTACAGTGAAGCTTATGGGGTTGTCCTGTGGGTTAGTAGCCTGACGTCCTGTAGGTGCTCACCCTCTGGCCAATCCTGTCTTTATGGTTGTGAAGTCACCGTGAGAAGGAGTGGGAGATCTTAGCCCAGGAAACTCCCTCTGAGTTAGGGTGAAGGAATCAGGTGCTGTAGCCCACTGAGATGCCTCGACTCAGGGACAAATCTAGAAGGTGGCAGATTTAGAAGGTGGCAGATTTGTCCAATGGACCCCTCCCTCCCTCCCTCCATCCGAGTCTCACTCTTGTCGCCCAAGCTGGAGTGCAATAGTGCAATATTGGCTCACTGCAACCTCCGCCTCCTGGGATCAAGTGATTCTCCTGCCTCAGCCTTCCAAGTAGCTGGGATTACAGGCACATGCCACCAAACCTGGCTAATTTTTATATTTTTAGTAGAGATGTGGTTTCACAATGTTGGCCAGGCTGGTCTCGAACTCCTGACCTAAGTAATCTGCCCACCTTGGCCTCCCAAAGTGCTGAGATTACAGGCATGAGCCACTGCACCCAGTTGACCCTGCCCTTTTCTGACCTTGTGTTCCTTCTTTGTCAATTCTGGGCTTTAGGTGGCTTCTTGAAAGTCTAAGCCCCTGCCCTGCTCTCTGTCAGGGATTGTTCTGAGGGGACAGCAGGGAGCAAAACAGGCAGAGTCTTGCTCTCTGGGAGTCTGCATTCTAGGTGGGGGAGACAGGCAGTCAACAAATGAATAGAAAATATGAACAAATACAAAGTGTGTTCATTTGCTTTGCATATGTGCTTTTTAAAATAGGAGTTTGTCTTGGGATGCAACTAGCAGTGATTGAGTTTGCAAGAAACTGCCTTAACTTGAAAGGTAAGTTTGAGATTTGTTAATGACCATTTATTTAAAAAAATTCTCTCTTCAAGTATTTTTCAGCACTATTGTGAATTACTGAACTCTTTTCTTAATCTTCAGATGCTGATTCCACCGAATTTAGGCCAGATACCCCAATTCCTCTGGTAAGTGGCTTGTTTTTTTCTGGGTCCCAGTCATTGTTATTTGGGTCCTGGCTTTTGCCTAAATTCACAAGGGGCTATTGGCTGGGCATGGTGGCTCATGCCTGTAATCCCAGCATTTTGGGAGGCCAAGGCGGGCAGATCATTTGAGGTCAGGAGATCAAGGCTAGCCTGGCCAACATGGTGAAACCCCATTTCTACTAAAATACAAAAATTAGCTGGGTGTGGTGGCGGGTGCCTGTAATCTCAGCTACTTGGGAGGCTAAGGCAGGACAATTGCTTGAACCTGAGAGGTAGAGGTTGCAGTGAGCTGAGATTGTGCCACTGCACTCCAGCCTGGGCAACAGAGCGAGACTCCCTCTTAAAAAAAAAAGTATATGTGGGGGGCTATTATTATTTTTTCTTTACAACACCAGAACATTTTAAATTATATTATTCTTACATTAAATTCCTTTGTTCTTGATAGTCCGTCTTCTCAGCTGTGCCTTAAAGACAGTCACAGTCCTGGACTGATTTCTCTGTTGCAGCTTTCAAGCTTAATGTTTAGGAAAGGATTAAATCAGCTGTGACAACAATTTATAACATCTACTATAAATAAATGAGCTGTCCTGTCTCCAGACTCATCGCCAGTCTGCCTATTTTCCACACTGGTGGTCATCTGTCTTTCTAAAACAAAAGTGACAGTGATTCTGCTGCCAGTCCTCATCTTCCATCAGTTTCTTTCCCTTAAAATATTCAGTCCAGGATTCTGGGCTGGGTCCCAAAGCCATTGCACTCTGTCACCTGCTGCTTTGCTGATTCATCCGAAGGCGTCCTGATTCCTCCCAGGCTTTGAGTTTTTTGCTTTTGTGTGTTTTTTTTGAGGCAAGGTCTCTGTCACTCAGGCTGGAGTGCAGTGGCACGATCATGGCTCATTGCAGCCTAGACCTCCTGGGCTCAAACAATCTTCCCACTTCATTTTTTAAAAATTTTTTGTAGAGACGAGGTCTCACTATGTTGCCCAGGCTGTATGCCTTGAGTTTTATGTTTGGATAGTCTAAACTAGTTTTTCAGATGCAGCCTGAGGTTCCCTATACCTGAGATGTACCCCTGCCTAAAATCTCTCTCCTCCTGGAATCTCAATAAAACCAATGAAGAATTTAATTAACAACAACAATGACTCAGTTACCAACAACTTCCTATTTATCTGGGGAAGCCTTTCCTGACCTCTTTGCTTTCCCTGCCTTTGCCTTCTGCCCTGTGCTACTGTGCTCACCACTAACAGAGTGCGTTCTGCAAGGTGATGGTTGGCCTTCAGTCAGCCTGTTCGCCAACCGCCTGTGCACACCCAGTCGTGTCCCTGATGCTGGGCACCTACTTCTAATGGAGCTCACACCTCAGAATCACAATTGGATTTTTAAATAGCTCTTTTGAGATACAATTCATAGACCACAGAATTTAGCCATTTAAACTGTATAATCCAGCTGGATTCGGTGGCTCACGCTTGTAATCCCAACAATTTGGGAGGCCGAGGCGAGTGGATCACTTGAGATCAGGAGTTTGAGACTAGCCTGGCCAACAAAGTGAAACCCCGTCTCTACTAAAAATATAAAGAATTGCCCGGGTATGGTGGTGCATGCCTGTAATCCCGGCTACTCGGGAGGCTGACAGGAGAATTGCTTGAACCTGGGAGTGAGTCAATATTGTGCCATTGCACTCCAGCCCTGGGCGACTGAGTAAGACTTTGTCTCAAACAAACAAACAAACAGAAAACTGTATAATCCAATGGTTTTTAGCATATTCACAGATCTGTGCCACTCTCATTACAATCAGTTTTGGGCCATTTTCATTACTCCAAAAGGAAACCCCACACGCCTTAGCTGACATGCCTATGCCTCCTATCCCCACCAGCCCCAGGAAACCGTTAGTCTAGTTTCTGTCTTTATAGATTTGCCTATTTGAATCCTTTCATATAAATGGAATCATCCAATATGTAGCCTTTTGGGGCTGGTTGCTTCTACTTAAGATAATGTTTTCAAGGTCTATCTATGTTGTAACATGTAACAAACAGTAGTTTGTTTCTTTTTATTGCCAATTATTTCATTATATGGACATGCAACATTTTATTGATCCATTGATAGACATTTGCATTGTTTCTACCTTTTGGCATTGTGAGTAATGCTGCTGTGAACATTCATGTGTAAGTGTTTGTGTGGATGTATGTTTTCATTTCACCAGGAGAGTCATTGCTGGGTCATATGGTAATTCTGTGTTTAACTCTTTGAGGAACTGCCTGACTGTTTTCCAAAGTGGCTGCAACATTTTAATTTCCTGCCAACAATGTATGAGGGCCCTAATTTCTCCATATCCTTGTGAACATTTGTTATTTCTGTCTTTCTGATGATAGCCATCCTAGTGGATGTGAAGTGGTGTCTCATTGTGGCTTTGATTTGCAGTTGCCTGACGGCTGAGGATGTTGAGCATCTTTTCATGTGTTTATTGGCCACTTGTATGTCTTTTCTGGAGAAATGTCCATTCACATCCTTTGTCTGTTTTAAAATTTGGGTATTTGTATTTTTATTACTGAGTTGTAAGAGTTCTTTATATGTTCTAGATGTAAGTTCCTTATCAAATATATAATCTGTGCTATCGACATTTGGGAACAGATCATTCTTTGCTGTGTATGGGAGCTTCCGCCCACTAGATGCCAGTATCACCCCCTCACCCCTGCCGAATTGTGACACTAAAAGTACCTCCAGATATTGTTAAATATCTCTTGGGGGCAGGGGCAGAATCACTCTGGTTGAAAACCACTGATTTAGAGAAATCTAATTCTATTTCTGTCCACTGTAGTCTGTTCACTTATTTCCCTTATGGTAATCATTCATTCTTTTTTTCTCGGTTTATCTTTTTTTTTTTTTTTTTTTGAAGCTTTATGTCTTTGTAATCCACTCCCCTTCTTAGGGAAATGGTAGCATACTCTGCACAGTTTTTTCCTGCGTTGCACTTTTCACTTAGAACTATATGCTGGAGATCACCCCACAGAAGCACATAGATATATTCTTCACTTTTTTATAGCTTGTAATTCAAACCATAATGAACCATAACTTACCAGCCAGATGGTACTTTTAAGGCTTACGCTCAGAAGGCCTAATACCAATGAAGGGTTCCTTATGAGTCTTTGATATAAACATATTTCCTGACTAATAACTGAAATGGCTATGCCAGGAAAACTATGGGTTTTCTTTTCTAAGATATACTTTGGGATAGGAAGTGATTTTACCAGTAAGTGCCACTGTTACATAGTGTTGGCAAGGTTAATTCTTTGATGACTATTCTTTACTGGGAGTGTGTGTACATGCATTAAAATAATTTTATACACGGGGTAAAAAAGTTAAGCGCTGCAGAAAAGGTCCAAAACGGCCTCTCCTTTGTCCCCACCTCACTTTAGTTTCCTTCCCCAGTGGCAACTACTTTGATCCATTTCTTTCTTTCTTTTTTATTTTTTTAAGAGATGGGCCATCTCACTATGTTGCCCAGGCTGGATATTCTCAGGTATGATCATAGCGTACGATAGCCTCGAACTCCTGAGCTCAAGTTATTTTCCCACCTCAACTTCCCAAGTAGTTGGGACTACAGAGGCTTAGCTGATGCATCTCTTTAGTTACTTCAGAGATTTGTGTGTGTGTGTCGCTGTGTGTGTGTGTATACCCACTTAGCCACACACATATGAATATATATTCCCTTTACAAAAAAATCTTGACTGGGTACAGTGTTTCATGCCTGTAATCCCTGCACTTTAGGAGGCTGAGTTGGGAGGACTGCTTGAGTCTAGGAGTTTGAGAGCAGCCTGGGCAGCATAATGAGACTTTGCCTCTACAAAAAATAAATAAAATCAGCTGGGCATGGTGGAATGCACCTATAGTCCTAGCTACTCAGGAGACTGAGGTGAAAGGATCTATTGATCCCAGGGGTGAGCTACAGTGAGCTGTGATTATGCCGCTGCACTCCAGCCTGGGTGACAGCGTGAGACCCTGTCTCAAAACAAAACCAAACAGAACAACTTTGTAGCATGCTCGAGACACTGTTCCTATCTTGCTTTATATGCTGATCACTCCACATCAATGTGCAGGGTTATCTTCCAAGTGCTTGCCCTGCCGTGTGCTATACGGCTGCATCCTTATTTATTTAACCAGTCTCATATTTAGTTTGTGCCCATTATTTTGCTGCTTTAAATCATGCTGCAAATTAGTATCCATGTACATGTGTCCTTGCACCCACGCGTGAACACATCTGTGGGGATAAATTCCTAGAAGGGGAGTTGCTAAGTCAGAGGATGTGT
>NW_016108043.1:158271-160085 GCF_001604975.1 Cebus imitator
CACATAAGTGAGATGAGAACAATAAAAGCTAATTGCTATTGAACATCTTTATGGCCTGCAATCAGTTTGTTGGAGAAAAATAGCTTTAAGAGCCAGCATTTGTATCGATGTGAGAAGTCTTATTAAAAAAAAAGGTGAAGGAGATAGAATTATAAGGCAACAAGCACCGTGAAGCCTGCAGAGTCACTTAAGCTTGAGCAAATAACAGTTACTTTGTGGGCGTTAGTCATTCTGGCTCTTCTAGCTAGGAAATTAAACAATTTGGAAACCAGGAGCTTTCTTTAGGGTGTATTTACTCCCAAAATCTGTTCATGGGTCATCATGACCCGCCTTTGGCATGCATGATTAGGGCTATGGCTGATTATGAAACCAGTAGAGACACTAGCATCCAGAACAGATCCAAGAGAAGGTCTCTCTTATAGACATAAAAAGAGAAATAGATTTTTCCCTAAGGGTTAAGGTAGTCTCTTTCTGAGTCTCAGAGTGCCCAGGAGAGAATGAGTAAAATTTATTTTATTGTGTCATTTCTCTGCCCAATCCACAAGGTAAAATTGAAGGGTCTGGGACTTTGCAGAATACTTAGGGTTCTATAGCAACTCAGGTTTTTTGGCCTGCTTGAAAGTGGTCTCAGCTGCCTTCTACATAGCATTTAACCAGAAGCACAGCTGTTGCTGACTTACATTCTAACTCTATATCAATCACATGGCTGCTGCTGACATCCTTGACCTTGAATTTGGCTTGAGAGGTCTCCAGTTCATCTGGAGGGTAGTTCACAGTATTTTGGACTTTATATTTAGAATATTTTCAGCTTTTGAGGCATATTAAATGATCTCAATCTAATGTGTAGGCATGTGAATGTGCTTAACTCTAAGCATTTCTTTTCTGTTTGTTAAAAAAGGTAACTAAAAAATCTGAATTTACATATGATATGACACCCTGAAAACAATTCATATTCCACCTTCAAAAGACATCAGCACACACTTATGCACTTGGATGGTGGTATTGGAAAGGAACAGGGAGAAATTAAAAGCATTTTAACAAGATGCAAATGGATATTTGACATTTTGATATCTGATGTTATTTCAGTGTTCATTATTTATCATAGATATGATGTCATTTATCCCTTTTTGATCCAGGAATTTTCAGGGTTAAGTGAATTTTACATATGCCATAGTAGATTTGTGAAACAGTCACATAATTAAAAGCTGATTTTAATTTGCTTTTGGGTGAAAGTTGATTTTTGTTATACATTAAGCATAATTAATTAATGCATAACATTTTCCTGCCTTTAGTTGAAGCCCTGTTTAAAATATTTTCCTCATCTGTATTATTTTTCGACGACTTCATATGGAATGCAAATTAAGAGGTGTTGAAAAAAACCCAGACAGCCCACTTAGAGTTATCTTTTAGGCGATTTTGATTACTTTGAGGGCTGGTTTGCGTTTACAGTGTTGAAGTAAGCATCTCCTGACTATTAAAAAGATCATATAGAAATCACTTGGAGGTTAGTTAGGGCTAAAGACTTTTTTCCCATAAAAGCAATCATCAAGAATACAGCTATAGGCTAGGCGCGATGGCTCACACCTGTAATCCCAGCACTTTGGGAGGCCAAGGTGGGTGGATTGCCTGAGGTCAGGAGTTTGAGACCAGCCTGGCTAACATAGTGAAACACCATTTCTACTAAAAATACAAAAAGATTAGCTGGGTGTGGTGGCAGCCATCTGTTATCCCAGCTACTCGGTAGGCTGAGGCAGGAGAATTGCTTGAACCCAGGAGGCAGAGGTTGCAGTGAGCCGAGATTGCACCATTGCTCT
>NW_016108043.1:160113-168546 GCF_001604975.1 Cebus imitator
AAAAAAAAAAAAAATTACAGCTATAATATGGGTTAAATCTTTTTACAGACCACTCTGGGAGCCTAATACTCCTTTGATACTATCTCTGTGGGGATAGTACGTTTAGAGTTGATATCAGACTGTTGGCTAAGGTAACTTTTTTCTACTCAGATAAAGAAAAATTCTTGGCTGGGCATGATGGCTCACACCTGTAATCTTAGCGCTTTGGGCCACCAAGGTGGTGGGAGGATTGCTTGAGCCCAGGAGTTTGAGATCAGCCTGGTCAACATGGTGATACCTCATCTCTACAAAAAATTAAAAAGTTGGCTGGGTGCTGTGGCTTGTGCCTTTAATCCCAGCACTTTGGGAGGCTGAGGCAAGCGGATCATGAGGTCAGGAGATTGAGACCATCTTGGCCAACATGATGAAATCCTGTCTGTACTAAAATACAACAAATTAGCTGGGCGTGGTGTCACGCACCTGTAATCCCAGCTACTTAGGAGGCTAAAGCAGGAGAATTGCTTGAACCTGGGAGGCGGAGGTTGCAGTGAGCTGAGATCATGCCATTGCACTCCAGCCTGGCGGCAAAGCAAGATTCCATCTCAAAATAAGTAAATAAATAAGCAAACACATCAATAAATAAAATAAAATAAAAAGTTAGCTGGGTGTGGTGGTGTGCACTTGTAGTCCCAGCTACTCAGGATGCTGAGATGGGAAGATCACCTGAGCCCAAAGAGCTGTGATCACTGCACTCCAGCCTGGGTGACAGAGTGAGACCCTGAAAAGAAAGAGAGAGTGTGGAGGTCTCAAAAAATTAAAAATAGAACTACAGTATGATCCACCAACCTCACTACAGGGTATGTATCCAAAAGATATGAAATTAGTATGTTCAAGAGGTATCTGCACTCCTGTTTGTTGCAGCATTATTCATAATAGTCAAGACATAGAATCAGCCTAAGTATTCATCAATAGATGAATAAATAGAGAAAATGGAAGTGGATTACTACTTAGGTTCAAAAAAGAAGGAAATTCTGCTTTTTGCAGCAACATGGATGAACCTGGAGGACATTATGTTAATAAGCCTGGCACAGAAGGACAAATACTGTATAATCTTACTTATATGTGGCATCTAAAACAATCAAACTAGAAGCCGAGGGTAGAATGATATTACCGGGGTGGAATGGGAATGGGAAAAATGGAGAGATGCTAGTCAAAGGGAACAAACTTGCCGTTATAAGATGAATAGTTCTGGAGGTCTAATGTACAGCATGGGGGCCATAGTTAATAATGCTGTATTGAATACTTGAAATTTGCTGAGAGAGTAGATCTTTAGTGCTGTCACCACACACACACACACACACACACACAATGGTAATTATGTGAAATGATGAATGTGTTGTCTTGGTCATGGTAATCATTCCACAATGTATGCATAGGTGAAAACATCATGTTGTACACCTTGAATATATACAATTTTCTTTTTTTTGTCATCCTGTGACTCCTACGCCTACTTGCTCCCTTTGTGACCTTGGGTGGATTCAGCATGGCAACCAAGGACTTTCATGATCACAAGCAGGTGTGCCCTCTTCATTCCTCATACCTGGCATTCTACCCCAAACATGTGCATGTTCTCTGAACTGCCTTGCATTGGGCATGATGTGTTTGCTTGGGCTATTTTCTCTCTTTCTGAATGCCCACTGCTGTCCCTTTTCTGCACGCTGACCTCAAAGTTCTTTCTACAAAGCCCAGTTGAAATACTACTTTTTGATGAATCCTTCCCCTGACCTGGTCCCAGACTTACTGACTTAGAATCTCGGAGGTCTGGAAATTTGTATTTCTCATGGCATCTTGTATAGGGCCTTGCCCATAATAAGTACTTTATATATGTTGGAGTTGATAGTGTATATTAACTCTGCAAGGGGCTAATTGATACCTTGAACTTGGGCTAAAATGAAAAGCTAGCATGAGCTAGGTATCAGAACTGAACAAATCACGCACCACAAATAATAAAAGCCAAAACTATAGACTCACATTGGTTAGGAATGAAGATGTGAAAATCTTATATAAAATATTAGAACGTCTAATTTAACAGCATTAAAGAATGATTGGTCATGACTGGCTAGTATGTTTATCCCAGGAATTAAATTAAATTAATACATTATATTGATTGAACAAAAGAGAAACCCTGTAGTGCCATACATGCTCAATATCCAAACCTGGTGCTCACAACTCATAATGAACTAGGAAGAGACCAGTACTTCTTAAACAAGAACACCTTTTACAAAGCAGTGTCCAACAGTAAACTTCATGGTGAAATAGTAAGGTATTATTATAACCAGCAACAAATAAAAGATGTGCACCATCATGAACAAAATAGTTGTTAAAATGAGACCAGGAAATGCTCTCTAGGGAGTGAAGCTGGCATTCTCCTTCCTACCTGTAGAGCTGTGATTCCATACAACCTTTTGGGAAATCAGTTAGGTGGTCTGTTTGACAAACCATACAAATATCCATACCCTCTGACTCAGACATTTACCTCTCAGAAATTCTCCTAAGGAAATCTGAAATGTTGACAGAAATATGAATAGGTACTCATTACATTTACAAGAGTTAGAAATGACAACGATCTACTCATCATAACATTTGGAAGAATCAGAAATGACAACAATCTAAATGCCCCACAATGGGGAAATAGTTAAGACTATTATGGGGTATCTATACAGTGGAATGTAATGAGTCATTAGAAATGTTTAAGAGTTTTAATACCATGAGAATGTTCTTGTGTTGAATTAGAATGATACAAATTGTATTTAAACATTCCTTCAACTGTTTATAAAAATCTCCTCTGTTTTGTGGTGGTTTAGAAATCACTTTTTTTTTTTTTGAGACAGAGTCTTGCTCTGTCACTCAGCCTGAACCGGAGTGCAATGGCATGATCTTGGCTCACTGCAATCTCTGCCTCCCGGGCTCAGACAATCCTCCTGCCTCAGCCTCCCGAGTAACTGGGAATGTAGGTGTATGCCACTGTGCCTGGCTAATTTTTATATTTTTTGTAGAGATGGGGTTTCGACACGCTGCCCAGGCTAGTCTTGAACTATTAGGCTCAAGTGATCCACCTGCCTCAGCCTCCCAAAGTGCTGGGATTACAGGTGTGAGCCACTGTATCCCGCCACTTTTCTATTTTTCTGGTTAACTTTCTAAATGTTTGAAATGGCTTCCAATGAATTTCATTTTATTATTGAGGGAAACTTCTGTAATTATTTCCTTTCTTCCCAAATCTCCACAAGTATACTCTTCTCCGAAAATTTAGATTAGTTGTATTTTTTGATTATTCCAAATAGGAGTGCTGTGAGGCTAATCACAAAGAGCAGCAGCAGGGGATTTACAAAGTGTTCTCTTACTATTGAACATTTTCATTTATTTTGTTTTGATAGGACACACATCCATATGGCTCAGAAATCAAAATGTCCAATAATTTGTCCAGTGAATAGTGGCTCTCTTATTCCTGTCCCCCTCCTACCCCACCCCATCTGCCCAGTCCTCTTGAAGCATGTAACCAATGAGAATAGTTTCTACTGTGCACTTGCAGAGATTTTCCAGGAAATCTCAAGCACCTTGCTTTCCAAGTCACTGTGTGCCAGCTACTCATCTTGAGCCCAGTTTATTTTGGCCATCCTGTCCCCACCACCCCTGTGTTTACATCAACCAGTACTTCTCTCTCTCTGAGCTCAAACCTTCCGGAGACTAGCCTGGTACTGCCCAGCCTTTTATGGGCAGATGAGGTGGGAGTGTGGGCATGTGCTCCACTACCCACCTCAGAGAGCCATCCAGCTTCTGGAAAAATGACAGCAGCCAACTTGACAGAAGAATACAGCATATACATTCAAGTTCACTGGATTAAAAAAAAAAAAAAAAGACCGGGCATGGTGGCTTATGCCTATAATCACAGCACTTTGGGAGACAAAGGTGGGTGGATCGCTTGAGCCCAGGAGTTCGAGACCAGTCTGGGCAACACAGGGAGACCCCTGTCTCTACAAAAAGTAAAAATAAAAGAAATTGGCCAGGCATAGTGGCACATCCCAGCTACTTTGGAGGCTGAGGTGGGAGGATTGCTTGGGTCCAGGAGGTCAAGACTGCAATGAGCCATGAATGGGCCACTGCACTCCAGCCTGGGTGACCAAGCAAGACTCTGTCTCAAAAAACAAAAAACAAAAACAAAAACAAAAACCCAAAAAACCTAAAACTAAAAATAAGTCAAAGGCAGTACTTTGCAGGCAGTGATTTTCAGCTTGAGGGTAGGGCCATATAGCAGATTCTTGGCGAAGGCTTATGTAGTTTGAAAAGCATTCAGTATCATCATTTTCTACACTTTGAAAGTAGAAATGATCCCGTATCTTTCTGATGTTAACTACAGAAAGTATAGTGTGGCAGTCTGGGCTCTAGAACATGAGGTAAAAATAATAAAGGGCTTGAAGAACATTGTTTAAAGGCATGTCATGTCACTCCCAATGGGGTTACAATTGGGCTTTTGGTGGGGAGAGCACAGTGGGCTAAAAAGGAAGTCTTACTTTGTGTCTAAAGCACAGATATGCACACAGCACATAAACAGATGCACATGGCATCCCTGGAGTTAAAATTTCCTGGGGGGTGGCGATTAGAAACAAATGTTTAACAAGGCTCCTTAGGAGGGTGATAATGACTTAAGAAAGATTGAGAGAGGCCAGGTGCGACCTGTAATCCCAGCACTTTTGGGAGTCTGAGGCGGGCGGATCACCTGAGATAGGGAGTTTGAGACCAGGGTGCACGCCTGTAGTCCCAGCTACTCAGGAGGCTGAGGCAGGAGAATTACTTGAGCCCAGGAGGCGAAGGTTGCAGTGAGTCAAGGTCGCACCACTGTACTCCAGCCTGGGCAACAGAGCAAGACTGTCTCATAACAAAAAGAAAAGAAAAGAAAGATTGAGAGACACTGTTCAAAGGCAGTGGGACTCAATACTATTGATACTTCATGGGTGTTTTGTGGAGGAGAGTTTCAAGGATATAGAAGAAATAAAAATCTAGCTTCCAGGACTCTGCTGTGACCAGGCTGTTAGGATTCGCTTGAGCCATTAGTAACTTAGATGAACTTGAACATTAACATTTGAACTCTTATCTGGTAAGGGGTAGCAGAAAGTTCCCTTCCCTTCTGCACTCCTTGCCTCCGTATTCCCCACTGTCCTCACTTCACCCGCTGCATCCCCCAGCTGGACTCAAAAAGTGGAACTTGAACTTGAGGGCTGACTGTTTTCTCAGAATACAGGATGCCAAGAGTTGAGAGGGCCCAAGGTCTTCCTGTGATCTTTTACGTTACACATCACACACCAGAACCAAGGCGTTAGGCTGGTAGACCCGAGGCCACTTGGTCAGTGATGAATGGGGCTGCCTCTAGGTCCTGTGTTCTTTCTGTTCCCCATCAAGGGTCATTCATTCAGAAAGCACAGCAAGTGCTGGGAGATGGCATGAAGTCAAGTGCCTGTGAAGTGTTTTTCTCACTAGCTAGTGGATAGTGTGAGATGAGAGTAGAAATTGTAGATGATCCGAGCACTGAGGAGTTAGGGAGAGCAAGCAACAGGGTGATTCTGGCAAAATGTGGAACAAGGGAGGTGGTTTGGCATTTCTGGACTCTTTCCAAGTCTCCCACACCATCGTGGTAGTTTTGGGCAGGATCACAGAGCTATCTCGGCCCTCACCTTTTTTTTTGGACAAGGTTCCCCTCTATGGTCCAGGCTGGAGTGCAGTGATGAAATCATGGCTCACTGCAACCTTGACCTCCAGGGCTCAAGTGTTCTTCCTGCCTCAGCCTCCCTCTCTCCCTCTCACTTTTTTAAATCTGTAGAATTAGTTGAATCAGACTAAGGCTACTTTCAAGTCTCTTATGTTATGAGGGCCAGTACTTAACAAGGTAATGTATGTCTAATAATTTATTTATTAACAATAATTGAACCTCATAGCCAGATCTTTATAATTGCAAACAATTAAACCAGAGACTCTGGTGGATTCCACATAGGGTAAGACCACAGCATAGGTGCTCTTTTTTTGGTGCTCAGGGTGCTATCTTGTTTTCTCCTTCACTGGGATATCTTTTTTACTAATACTTGGAATTCTTCAGAACTAACTTCTCCATCTCCATTCTTGTCCAGTTCTTGAAAGAGATCATCTATGGTGTTTGGACCCTGTTTTAGATAAAAGAAGAATGGGAGAGGGGAGGGGAGAAAAAATGAATTAATTACTGCCACACACAAAAAATGAATTAATTAAGTCTCAGAAATTAGAGGCCTTGGATCTGTGTGCCAAGAAGGCAGCCTAGTGACATGCATCTAATAGCTAACAGAGAGAAACCAGCTTTAGCTGTTGTATTGCTCCGTGTCATAGAACTGGCTACCTTTTTTTCCCTCCATATCACACATTTATTATTATTTTAATGCAGTGTGTATTTTAATACAGTTGTTTTTTTTAATGTGATTTGGGGCCTTTTTCTTTATGCCTCTAAAAACATTCTGAGAAGGGATCTGTGGGCTTCACTGGATTGCCCATGGTGCACACACAGTTGAGGACCCCTGCCCCAAGGTTTTCCTGGGAGCTGGGTTTGTCTCATGCTCCAGGGCTAGGGCTGGCATATTACCGGAGGCAGCAGGCAGGGAGGGCTCCCTGCTGGCCAGCATGGGGCTGAGGCCTTTAGGTAGACTCTGTAATCCTTCTGACCACCCTATGAGGGAGATGTACTTTACAGGCGAGGAAACAGGCTCAGAGATAGCCAGTCACTTGGTTGAGGACCCACAGCTGGTTAGCAGAGGGCTTGGGGTCCACACGTTGACTCCAGAGCTCAACCCCTTAACTAACCACTGCCCCAATTTTTCACAAATGTTGAGCTATGCAAAGTGACTTTGGCTCAACGGTTCCCACGCTTTTAGCATGCACCAGAATCACATGATGGGCTTGCTGACCTTAGTAAGTATAGATTGCTGGCCCTACCTCCAGAGTTTCTGATTCACTAGACCTGGGGTGGGGCCTGAGAATCTGTACACAAGGTCTTGCTCTGTCACCCAGGCTGGAGTGCAGTGGCATGATCACAGCTCACTGCACCATCTACCTCCTGGGCTCAAGTGATTCCCTTGCCTCAGCCTCCTGAGTAGCTGGGACTAAAGATGTGTGCCACCATACCTGGCTAATTAAAAAAAAAATTTAATAGAGACAAGATCTTGCTGTGTTGTCCGGGCTGGAGGATCTGTATTTTCAGCAGCTTCCCAGGTGATGCCAGTGCTGCTGCCCTGGGACCACACTTGGAGAACCACTGCTTAGATGTCACGTGAGATCATATGCAGGCTTTTTGACTACTGAACTTCCTGCAGTATTTTAAGCAGACTTAATTTTTGTCTCTACCATATAACTGTCATCTTAAAGCCATTACTACTTGGACTTTGAGGTAGGAGTTTATCTGTGGCAAAATACTGCTTAGAAAACCGATTGAAATAACAGTTTAGTTTGTCAGTTTCAAATTAGACTATATTATATACATGTATATATGAATTGTGGTAAAAAACACCTAACATTGAATTTACACTCTTAATCATTTTTAAGCATACAGTTCGGTAGTGCTAAGTAGATTCACAGTGCTGTGCAACACATCTCTATGGAAGTTATATTTTAACCGCTGAGATTCCTACAAAAACACTTAGCACTTTGCTTTGATCACAAGACCAAACTGTAAGTTACTTACTCAGCCTCTGATTTATGAATATGAAACACTGTTTTCCTGAAGCCTTTACTAGATTCTAAACCATACATGGTAATGATATATGTAAACAGAGTATGCTGGAAATTTTTGGTAATCCTTGTGGAAATATAATCAGGTACATGTAAGTAGACTTTCAGAACTTACCATTAGTCTTCCTGCCTTTTTCTAAATTATAAGTCTTATGCACTTTCTGTAGGAAAGACATAAAGTATATAAAAATTTACCCATGTTACCTTTTGAAACAACTTGTTTGAGTAGATGGCCTAGGCTTTCCTGTTAGATGATTATTTTTCTTCTTTTTGGAAAAAACACGAAGGGTTTTTTAAAATTTAAAATTTCTCACTAACTTTTGTTTTGCTTTTTAATTAAAAAGTCCCTTTCTCTGCTAGTGAATTTAACTGTTTTTACAAGTGCTTTTATATGTCAATTATAAGAAAATGAGAAAATAGCAGATTATAGGGTCATTGAATTAACTTTTTCTTTTTAGTATTAAAAACATAAGTCTTTCCAATTGTTATATTGGCAGAAGAGACATTTCTGGTTAAAATCTGTAGAGCTGGTTAAAATATTTGAAGAAACGTTCTCTCCTGAAGTTAGAGCTAAGTACTGACTGAGTCATTTGAAACAATTGCACAGTCACTTCCATTGTGAAGATCGTTTTTAGTTGCAAAATGACAATGACC
>NW_016108043.1:168646-170274 GCF_001604975.1 Cebus imitator
ACTAGGCCTGACGTTGGGCTTCCCTCTCTGTTTTTGAATCTGACCATCCTTGATATTTGATCATATGGCCTGCCTTCAGCTAGAATCCTGTCAAGGCAATTTAGCCAGAAACCCCTTATGCTGGATGTTTCATTGGTAATTTTCCATCCGCTGGTCCCCCAACCTGCCGCTTGGTCGTAAACCTCTACTTGTCCTTTTTGGAGTTGAGCCCAATCTCGCTCACTATGGCAAGATCCCGTTTCCGTGGTGCCTATACGGATCGCCATGGCCCTCCTGGAGTAAGCCTGTCTTACCATCTTTAGTAAGTGTCCTGAATCAGTTTTTTCTTTAACAAAAGGAAAGAAGGTACTGTATATTGGAGCGAGGAGGATCAGCTCTTCTCTGCAGTCTGTTGCCTTGAATGCATTTTGATTTTGACAACTCTGGGTGGTTTTGATGCGAAACTTTATGGCCAAGGAAATTTAGTTCTTTCTAGAAAGTTGTTTAGACATGCATAGTTGTCTCATTAACACAAATTTAAGTGATGAACACAAATTTAAATGCTTTTGAAATATAAATGAATTCTGACAAGGCAATTTGTCAGTCGGTTTTCATAACAGACTGCCAAGTAAGTGTTGGTCTTGTTGAGGGATTTTACATATAAAAATGAAGCCCGTCCAAGGCCAGCAACACTATTTTGCAGTCCTCTTTGTTTTCCTAAAGCCTGGAACAGAGGTACCGAATCGATGCTGAAGGCCTTGGTGGGTTTGCTTGGTAACTTGTTGGGCTTCCAGGCATAGCTTGGCATTCCTTCCATTTAACATGGCTAGTCCTACAGAGTCCTGTGCTGAGGCTGTGGGAGGGATAGAAGGCTTGGCCCTTGTTTTCTGAGAGCTTGCCTTCTGAATTGTGGCCTGACTTAAGGGGAAGAAAGCCTACCTGCGTGTGTCTTCCCTCAAGTGATGGTCCTTACAAAGCTCTACTCGGGTCGTTTCCTCTCCCCTGCTCCCTTCCCTCCATTAGTCCCACTAAGCAGTCTCTGCAGATGGCTACTTACTTTGAGTAAACTGGGGAATTCAGCCTGAATCAATAGCTTCAGTTCATCCTTTGACAACTGGTTGGGATCACCTTCTTTGGCTGCATATTTTTCAAAAATCCTGTTCAGTTCCTCAGGAGACTTTTCAGTACTCATTCTGGTGTCCTATAAATTGGGAAGAAAATAAACTTACCGAAAAGCTGAAGTAGAGTTTTGTGCTGAGGGTTATCAGCAGCGTTTTAGTGCCATTGGGCCATTTCCTTGGCATAAAAAGGGAAGAATAAGGAAAAGAGAGCATCATATTAAAACAGTAATTTCCAACATGTTTTAAAAATAAGCATCTTAGGCTGGGCACGGTAGCTCACGCCTGTAATCCTAGCACTTTAGGAGGCCGAGGCAGGCGGATCACCTGAGGTCAGGACTTCAAGATCAGCCTGGCCAACATGGTGAAACCCCATCTCTATTAAAAATACAAAAATTAGCCGGGCATGGTGGGGCGCGCCTATAGTCCCAGCACGTGGAAGACTGAGGCAGGAGAATCACTTGAACCCGGGAGGTGGAGGTTGTAGTGAGCTGAGATCACACCACTACACTCCAGCCTGGGCAATAGAGC
>NW_016108043.1:170299-175876 GCF_001604975.1 Cebus imitator
AAGGCATTTTAGACAGTATGTTAAATGTCTGTTCTTAGAGTACATATGTTAAGAGATGGTCCCTGGAGCCAAACATTTTTATTAGTAATTAATGACATTCTTTACTTTTTATGTACCTGGTCTGCACTCTGCAGGCTGTGGTCTTGAAGAATGCTTGACCACAGCTTCTAGCTTCTAAGTTACAGAGAATATCTTCAGATGGCATAAACTCACTTTCTCTCTAGACCATTATCTTTCACACCATTCTAAAAGGAAGCAGAGTATTAATGCAAACAGAAGGAGCTCTAGGTAGTACCAAAATCACACTAACCTGGTCGCCCAGTAGTGAAACAGCAGAATAATCAAAGGAGTTTGCAGAGCTAGCTGAGCAGAATCATGAGACTTTTATAGTCTTAACAGACATACCACCCTGATTATGAAAATTTCCTTTTGTTGGCCATTTAAGGGTAATTATTAATGGTTTTTGAAACCCAGGCTTAAGACTGCATGAACCCCATAATTAAGGGCAAGATCCAATAAAGGGCCATCTCAGCAGTTGCTTCATGGTTCAGAGTCCTAAGAGTAAGCTTGGATTTTTTTCCCCCTGAGATAATATTTTTCCCTCCAATGTAGAATCATGATATTTGCTCACTGTTCACGTTTCATAAAGCTTACATATGGAGGATTATTTTCAGTTTAGTTGCATATTTAGGCTTTAAAAAATAACTTTCTTCGTATCCAGAAAAAAAAAATTGCTGCCCTGTGTGATAGCTCATACCTGTAATCCCAGTACTTTGGGAGGCCGAGGCAGGAGGATGGCTTGAAGTGAGTAGTTTGGTACTAGCCTGGTCAACATAGCAAGACCTCATCTCTACTAAAAATTAAAAAAAATCATCCAAGTGTGGTGGTACATGCCTGTAGTCCCAGCTACTGTAGAGGCTGAGGTGGAAGAATTCCTTGAGCCTGGGAGGTCGAGGCAACAGTGAGCCATGATTGTGCCACTGCACTGCAGCCTGGGTGACATGGTGAGATCCTGTCTCTAAAAAAGAAAAAATGCTGTCATAGAAGGACAATATTACATAGTTTAAAAAATTACAGTATGGTCATTGAAGTCCTTCTGAGGTCTTGTACATATTAGGAGTTTAAATATTTGAATACATGAATGAATGAATGGAAGTATTGCTTCAGACATGGGTTTAAGAAGTGGAAAGAAGATACTTGATAATTGGTGGTTTTATTTGGCAAATCAAAATTATTGAGTTACATGGTCATTTTTCAGCTCTTTCATTATTTGTTGGTCCCACGTCTGCTTTTTATTTCTCATTATCCTTTTCCTTACCAAATAAATTTTGTTATCATTCAAAAAACTTGTGACTTACTCTTGTTCAATTGGAAATACTTCAAACTTTTTGGAACTGCCATGATTTAAAATTGCCGAAGACATTGATTTCTACTGAAAAGAGTTCCATGAAATACATAAGACATTTCCGAGGGACATTGATCTAGTGCTGATGTAACTCACAGGAAGGGGTTCCAGGTGGATTTTAAGAGCACTTTGCAGCTTTGAAACACTTGTCCGCTTCCACACTTGTACAACTTTCTCTGACTCTGCCTTATATCACCCACAAACTGAGGACTGAACTATTGAGACTGTATTTCTCCTTGATGTTTCTCAGCTCTAAAATTCTAGGGCCTTATTTACATTGGAGAACAAATGGGAAATCTAATAGAATTCCTTAACAGCTTCCCGCCAGTCTTAAGCATTTATCATTCTATGTGTCTTTGCTGTCTTGTATATATTCTTTTTTGTTTTTATTACGGATTCTTTGACTTTGCCATACACCAGTATAGAGTATGTATTAAGTCACTGATTGGAGTAAAGACAGGCATTTTGTTTTTAGTTATAAGATTTTACACAAAAATATTCTGATTTTGGCAATGCATTTTAATCAAGATTTTAGAAAATTGTCAGTGGTTTTACACATATGTTCTGTTTTCCTAGGAGGAAGTAGGCTTTTGTGCATAATCACAACAAGCACTATCTTTTTTTTAACACCTTTAAAAAAATATTTCAAATCTACAGAAAAGTGGCAAGGGTAGTGCAGTGAACACCAGTCTGCCTTTCAACTAGATTCACTAATTGTTAACATCTCCGCATTTGCTTTCTCTTTCTCTGGACACTTTCCTCTACCCCTGAGTCATTTGAGAATCAGTTACAAACATCCAGACACTTCCCCTGTAAATGCCTCAGCATCTGTCCCCTAAGGACGAAGACATTCTCCTGCGCAACCACAATGCCATTATCATAGTCCACGTTAAATCTCCCCAATTGTTGAATAGCATCTTAAATCATCTTTCCTCTCAAATTACCACTCATGAGCTAAAATCAAATGGGGTGATTATTGTATTTCTTGCATCTGTTTTGTTTGTTGTTGTTGTTTGTTTTTTGAGACAGCCTCACTGTGTTACTCAGGTTGGAGTGCAGTGGTATAAATACAGCTCACTGCAGCCTCGACTTCCCCAGGCTCAGGTGATTCTCCTATCTCAGCCTCCTGAGTTGCTGGGACTACAGGCATGTGCTACCTCGCCTAGATAATTTTTTTTTTTTTTAATTTCTTGTAGAGAAATACAAAATGAGTTTTGCCATGTTGCCCAGGATGGTCTCCAACTCCTGGGCTCAAACGATCTGCCGGCTTCGGTGTCCCAAGGTGCTGGGATTACAGTCGTGAGCTGCTGCACCTGGCCTATTTTTTGCATCTGTATTGAAGAAATGATTTTAATAACTATATGCCATCTTAATAACTATATATTTGATGAAAGATAACATGTTCTATATAACACACCCATATATTACATATGATGTGTGTGTGTGTATGTCTGTGTAAAATTTATCTATAAGAAAAACTTTTGGAGCAGTATTGGTTAATAGCCTTTTAGGCTACAATTCTCTTATTTCAAGAGACAACTGATTAGAAAGGGCCCAATGCTGCCTATTGTCGGAATTTATACTTGTAGCAAATGCTAGCAAAACTTGAACTTGAAAAACAGCCTCTGGGGTCTTCTTAAGTTTTTACTTGCTCATGTCTGCCTGTCACATCTCTTGTCTGTTATTTTTCTCTTTACTCACAAACTCAAAAGCATGAGGGTAAACCTACGCTCAGGAACATGAAATCCACCAATAGATACTCTCATGAAACATTAACTAAAAATATATGGAGACAAGTGATAAATACAGGGTGTGTTCACAACAGTGCATTTTGAAACTAGAAAAGGGGGGAAAATGACAGGCACAGGGTGGTAATGGAAAAATGGAGAGGCAAAGGTTATTTATCACCTCACTGTTCAATTATTTGATCTTTGGACAGACTTAATTTTTCCTAGGAAAGCCAAGAGTGACATATTTTAAGAGCTCTGGGCACCACAGGCTTCTGTGGGTTATTCTGCTTGAAGTTGACAGCATGGAGTGTCTTGAAAAGCACCTTCAGGAAGAGGTTACAGTGTTAGTACCCAGCCACTGCAAAATAAAATGGGTGTGAAATGCTATCCAGGGGTTCTTGTTATTTTTGATCCTGAAGTTTAAAAGAGACCTTGAGTACTCAAATGCGACTTTCTCAGAAAGGATAGCTTACTTGTCACCTGACCTGGTGTCTCCCTTCCCTGGATCTTCAGACAGAGTTCACTTCTAACCTTTGCCTGGGCTGTGAGCCTCAGTCTTTTGGGTCAGCCTGTGCGCCTCAGTCTTTTGGGTCAGCCTGTGCTCACCTTCAGCAGTTGAGTTCCTAGAGGCCTCCTGACCATAGCCTGTGATTCTTGAGGGCATATTTTTTACCACAGTCAGTGTGCCTACGTAGGCACCCAACTCCCATGGCCTCATTAAATCCTTGCTGCAACCTTATGAAGTGGATGCTCTTGGTCCCCCCAGCCTATAGAGACTCCAAGGACCTGCTCAAGGTCACATTGCTGGTCAGTAGGAGAACTGGGATTCAAGTTCAGGCCCAGCCTGCACCCTCAGCCACCATGCCACATGCCCCTCCCAGAAGGGCTTCTCTGAGGACAACCGTTGTATGTTAACATTAAGCCCACAGGTAGTATCACACTTAAGTATTATGTTTACATCTGGAGGTATAAGAAGGTTCTTTTCCTGAGTTATAAGAAAGTTCTTTTCCTGATGAAAGTGATATAGGCCTTTGTCTGTTTTGTGCTGCTATAACAGAGTACCTAAGAGTGGCTAATTTATAAAGAAAATAAATTTATTTCCTTCCTTCTGGAGACTGGCTGGGAAGTCCAAGATCAAGGTGCTGGCATCTGGTGAGGGCCTTCTTGCTGTGTCATCATGTGGTGGAAGGCATCACATGGGTGAGACAGAAGAAAGGGGACTGAACTTATCCTTTTGCCAGGAACCCATTCCCATGATAACTAACCCATTCCAATGATAATGGCATTAATCCATTCATGGGGGCAAAGCCCTTATGACTTAATCACTTCTTAAAGGTTCCACCTCTCAACACTGTTGTATTGGTGATTAAGCTTGTAACACATCAACTTTGGGGGAAACATTCAAACCATAGCAGCCTCCTTCTACTGATGGAGACAGAAAAAAGTTTAAAAGACTGGAAAAATACATATGTACTTATGGGACTGGTCATTGGTTTCTCCACTGTAGATTCCATTCTCACACTAATTGATGACAGAGCAGGACAGGTTGGAAGCCAGAAATGGGAAATAAACTGCTTCAGATTAGAGGCAGGATCTGTCAGGCAGGACTGGTGATAGTGTGTACTCGGCTTCTGAGCAGGGCACCACCCTTCCCTTCCTGTCTGCTGAAGTGATTTACCTGCAGCTTGGGACATCCATGAGTATCTCAGACGCCCCTATGCTACTTTCTGGCCCACTGACCCATCCTTAGTCTCCTCTGTTAGTTTTTAATACACTTAAAACACTGGGAGATTCCATTATTGAGCACTTGATCTGAACTTGACACTGTGCCAAATTCCCTGGTAGAGATGGAGAATATAAAGATCTAATCCTTGTGCTTGATGAGCCTACACTTAATTTATGAGAGGTGATGCATTTTTGAAATAATAGAGGAAGTTAAAGCTGTTTATAGTAAAGAACTGTATTAGATTCCTATGGCTGTTGGAACAAATTACCACACAGTGGCTTGAAACACGTACTCGTTTCTTCTGGAAGTCAGAAATATAAAGTGGGTTGGCAGGGCAGTGTTCCTTCTGGAGGCTGTAGGAGAGAATCCATTTCCTTGCTTTTTCCAGCTTCTAGGGGCCACTTGCACATGGCCATCCTCTGTCTTCAGAGCCAGCAGCATAGCATCTTCCAGTCTCTCTAATCTCTGCTTTGTGGTCGTATACCCTTTTCTGAGCTTGACTTTCCTGCCTCCCTCTTTGAAGGGCCTTTGTGGTTACACTGGACCCACCTTGATAGTCCAGAATCTTTTCTTTTCAAGGGTCTCAATTTACAGGCCGGGCATGGTGGCTCATGCCTGTAATCCAAGCACTTTGGGAGGCTGAGGCTGGAGGGTCATTTGAAGCCAGGAGTTTAAGACCAGCCTGGGCAACATGGCAAAACCCTGTCTCCACAAAA
>NW_016108043.1:176776-188510 GCF_001604975.1 Cebus imitator
AAAAAAAAAAAAAAAAAAAAAGAATGTTAGAGGAGGAAATTGCTGTATGTTGCCTAAAAGTCTGGAAATGGCTGCTGGTGGGTAGGCTTTCCCATTGTCTCCAGGTGAAATATTTAAAGATAAGGAACATGAGGAAAGCTGCGCTTACCAGGGTAGATCAGGTAGGTCCTGTATACAGTGCCACTGAGAAATTTCACTGTTGCTAAGAGAACCTAACTTCCGTAGACTTTGTTGTTTAAGGCACTTAGGATGCTGTAAAGTCTTGAACTCATTACACTTTTATTATGGGCTGCAGAAAACAACAGTAAAGGTTAATTAGTGCCATATTTATCCTTACATGCTGCTTTTACATCTCCTAAAGCTTTATCACGTATTGATCCTTTTTTATTTTTCTCCTGCTGTATGGCCCAGTTCCAAGAACGGACATATCTGGGGATTAGATGACAGCCAGTATTTAGGCTGAATTAGAGGAAGCAAAGGCAATCCTTTTGCAACGGAAGTTGTGTTTTCCTTTCAGATGCAAAAATCTAGGGTATTTTCGAAATGTTGGTGTTAAATCTAAAGCACATTTGAGATTCTTTTCTTTAACCACCCCAGTAATGATAACATAGATATGTTTTGAAACTGTGATGTTCTCCTGTCTCTCAGGCTTTTTGTGGAAGGAATGCAAGGAACAAAGACATTTTTTGTTAATTTTTGTTGCTGAATAAGGTTGCTTATAACCCCAGAGGCAGCCACCCATCATCATCTTGTAGGATCCAGCTTGTAGGATCATCTGATAACTCTGTAAGGCGGCTCGTGCGTCGGGCTTGGGCACCATAGTCTCTGCCTTGCCCTGATCTTCCCCTTCCTGAGTGTTGGGATTCCACCAGCTGGTGCCTGGCACTGTTCTTGTTTGTCTGAATATGCAGTGGGCATTCCCAGATGAGACCCCCTAAGTCAGGCCCACACAGAACACTCCTGTTCCCTCCCTCCATCAGCGACTTGCCTGTCAATTCTTGCCCTGCTTTTCTCCTTTCACTGATGTTCAGGGCAGCATTTGGTACTGGAGACCTATTTTCACCTGCTTCCCACCTTTTCTCCAGCATTTTTTTTGCTTTCTCCACTGGTTCCTATGCCAGCATGTTTTAGTCAGAGGATCACAGCGGCATTTATACCTTGGATTTTCTTTTTGTGCTATCATTTCAGGCGAAGGTAGTATTTATTACTTCTGAAAACAGCAGGGATAATGTGAACTAATACCTAGTGTAAGGCCTAAATACTACATTTTACTCTTGATGACTTAAACTTGTATTTTCATTAGTATAATTCTATGAGCAAAGTTTAAAAAGCCAACAGTTCTGAAAAGCCTATAATGACAAAGTCATTAATCCTCACTCCCTCTCTGCCGCTCGCAACTCTTCTAGCTCTTTCTCCTGGTGTTTGTCTCTATATTTCTAAATAATCTCATAGTATTCTTTCAGGACTTTTTAGACTTCACCCACTTTGTTGAAGGAGTCTTTAATGCTCTTAGGCAGCCCCTATGCCCACTGCATTTTCCTTCTCTCCACACCCCTACAGTTTATTTTTGGATATATTTTCTGGTCTTGAAGTGCTTGTCAAGTTCATCCCAAGTAAGCAGTAAGGCAGGTTTCTTGTTTTTTATGATTCGCTTCGCTTCGCCTCTCCTCTCCTCTCCTCTCCTCTCCTCTCCTCTCCTTCTCCTCTCCCTTTCCTCTCGCTCTCCTCTTCCCTCTCCTCTCCCTTCTCCTCTCCCTCTCCTCTCCCTCTCTCTCTCCTCTTCTCTTTTTTGAGACAAGGTCTTATTCTGTCGCCCAGGCTGGAATGCAGTGGTGTGATCATAGCTTACTGCAACCTCTGCCTCCTGGGCTCAAGCAGTCTTCCCACCTCGGCCTCCTGAATAGCTGGAACTGCAGCCTGTGCCACCACACCCAGCTAATTTTTGTATTTTTTTGTAGAGACCATGTTGTCCAGACTGGTCTCAAACTTCTGGCTCAAGTGATCTGTCTGCCTTGGTTTCCCAAAGTGTTGGTATTGCAGGTGTGAGCCACTGCACCTGGCATCGTGTTCTTAGTTGGCTAAATTTACTCTAATCTCAATGGTTGATACCAGAATATTCTCGAATACCAACCTTGTCAGTAACTGAACAAACTACATGTTAAGACATTTCTTGGGCATTGGCGATACTGGTGATACAGACAAAGGCCTATACCACTTTCATCAGGAAAAGAACCTTATACCTCCAGATGTAAACATAACTTATGGCTTAATTACTTCTTAACTGTTCCACCTCTCAACACTGTTGCATTGGGGATTAAGCTAGCAACACATCAACTTTGAGGAAAACATTCAAACCATAGCAGCCTTCTTTTACTGGTGGGGAAAGAAACAAGTTTAAAAGACTGGAAAAATACATAGGTACTTATGGGACTGGTCATTGGTTTCTCCACTGTAGATTCCATTCTCACACTAGTTGGTGACACAGCAGGGCAGGTTGGAAGCCAGAAATGGGAAATAAACTGCTTCAGGTTAGAGGCAGCATCTGTCAGGCAGGACTGGGGGTAGTGTGTACTCGCCCTCCACATTGAGGAAGGGTAGACAGAGGCATCGTAGTGCACGTCTACCAAGAAATTAGGGAGGTTATCCCTGTAGTCTGCCTAGATGGTTCAGGTTGTCTGAAACTTAAATGGAAGTTGAGGCTCTGAATACATGTAGGACTTCTGAATCTGTGGCAGGTAGTACAGAATTACCTGACTTAGAGAATAAATAGAGAGGCCCGGCATCTATGTGCAACTCAGCCTCATCAGCCGCAAGCCAATGCCCTCTCTCACCTCACTCCAGTAATACTTAATCTAGCCGTAATTAGCCAACCAAAGATAGGGACAAGATGCCAAGGCCAAGAGCTCTTGAGAATTGAGCACTCCATCTAACAAGGGAGGTCATCAAGTTTCTCCTCCACCCTTTCCCTGAAGTAACTCTTGGAGTGAGCTCAGGACACTGGGTTCAGATGGCTTGGAAAGTTTTTCTGGGGCACTGATAACAGCAGACATTTTCTTGGAAGTTTTTTACCTCAGAAAATTCCATTTGTCAAAGATTGCTGTAGAGCAATATGTGGCAATTACAATATGGAAAAAAAACAACAAAGGAAAGGTTTTATGAGAGGGAAGCTCAAGCAATTCCATTAGAACAGGTCGACTCACCCACCAGTAGTCTGTTCTAACAACTTTAAAAAGGAAGATGAAATGAAACCATGACATCATAGTGAACAGAACTGAGAAAACAGATGAATTGCGAGACTCACCGGGATAGGCTGTTCATAAAAATCACCTGTTTCTCAATTTCTGAGGTGTGATTGTGGTCATAAACATAAAGCTACTCCAGCTCTCAAAGACCGACTGTCTCTCCCACAAAGCACTCACCAGATGCGAAGTGAGAGAAGGGCAGGGACGGGGAAGAACCTCGTTCTGTGAGGGCACAGATAGAGGACCCTGACTCAGCTGCAGCTCCCAGAAATACCAGCTCCTGGAGAGGCTGATGTTGGATAGTTGAGCTGAGATTTCAGGGTTAAGGATGGTTTCATTTAGGAAAAGAGGGCAAAGGAATGAGAGGAGATTGTCCTGGCAGAGGGCACAGCATGTGCCAAGTCACCGTGGTGGGAGGAAAGGAGATGCAGTTGAAAAACTCAAAGAACCAGTGCTCAGGGTGGAGGGGCAGGGAATAAAAGATAATGCTGGAGGGTTAGGCCGGCCCGATACCGTGAGATCAAGGGTTTCAAGCAGGAAAAATGCCGCATTAAGATTTCCTGTGTGAATAGACCACTCTGCCTGCAGTAGGCAGGGTGTGCTGGGGCCATGGGAATGCTGGGTGGCCTGTCAGTGAGCCATTCCTGTAGCCTGGGGGAGGGCTGGAGAGAAGTGGATGGACGTGGGAAATCTGGGTGGGGGGGTAAATCCACAGACTTGACAGAGTGGCTATGAGGGAGAGGGAGTGGTCAAGGGTGCCACTTAAGTTTCTGACCTACAGAAAGTGCTAGACTGGATGATACTACATTCTCTCTCTTTCTTTCTCTTTCTTTCTTTCTCTCTCTCTCTCTTTCTTTCTTTCTTTCTCTCTCTCTCTCTCTCTTTCTTTCTTTCTTTCTTTTTTTTTAAAAAAGAATTCCTCTAATGATTTTTCATGAATAGGTTCTTTTGGTATACCTTTCCACAAGTACAAGTACTGATAGATTTGCTTTTGGAAAATCTTTAGGGAAGGCAGTGGGCAATGGGAAGGGGGTTATCACGAAAGATGTGAACGCCGAAATGGGAGGCCTCAGCAATCCAGAACTTGGAGTGTGAGCACTACTTAGAACTGACATTTTGAGTGTTGGCAGAGGGAATGTCGTCAAGATGCTCCTGATACATGTTTTTATAAGTGATTGAAATGAAAGATGAGATGCAGATGGAAAGGAAGTACAGTGTGTGGTGTGTCTACGTTACGCCTGTATTTGAACATGATTGTTGGAAAGACTGATCAGATGTTATAGTTTAGGGACCATGCTTACCCAACAATCATTCCTTTAAAAGTAAGGCTTGAAATTTGGGAAATGGCATATTTACAAGATGGCAAAACCTGATTTCTTTTGTTTTCTAAGGTGATTGATATGCCCGAACACAACCCTGGCGATTTGGGAGGAACAATGAGACTGGGACTAAGAAGAACTGTTTTCAAAACTGAAAATTCAGTACTAAGTAAGTTTCCCAGATTGTTTATTTTATAATTTATTGGATGTCACTCATGTGACTGCAGGTGCCGAGCCCTCTGGGTGGTGGAGATTCACCCCTGCCCCTTCCAGAATCCTCAGAGGGCCCTGATTCTCCCTCTTTCTATCTCCGCTGCCCTTACTGACCCTCTACTCTGGGCATTCCTCTCTCTGGTAAGCTTGTCCCTTGGCCTGGCCTTGGTAGAACAGACTGAATGCCCCTTTGCATTTGATCTGCATGACTCCCTATTCATTGGGCTGTTTTGTGAGTTACCAATGCTCCTGGAGATGAACTTGGATGGGGAGAGAGAACCCTGATTCACACTCAGTTCTTTTGAATCCACAGTTCTCTCTTTTACATTGAAACTGGTTCCCTGTTTAATGTCTGTTTGCCTGGTCTTAGTGACTCACAAATGAACTTCCAAGGAGGAGAGCAGTTGTGCATCTCAGAAGTGTATTTCTCTCTCCCCTTGGCAGCCCCAGTGTGGGGAGATGGCTCACCATTTGATATTTGCTGATCTTTCCACTCCCCATAAGGTTAATTCTAATTTCTGTGGAACTTTTTTCTTAAATGAGCATATTATATAAGAATAGCTTATTGTTTAAAACAAACCAAAGCCTTTAATTCAATTCAATAAATGTATCTTGAATGCCCACTCTGTGTCATGTGCAAATATAACAGTGACCAGGACAGATTCCAGCCCTGCCCTCCTAGGGCCTCAAAACAAGCAGAAGAAATGTGACAAAAGGGAAAGGCAGGTTGCTAGGGGGGCCGGATGCAGAGGGGGAGCCCAGGAATCGCGAGTGTTCTGTGTAATTTTCGTGAAATTATAAGAATCCCTTAGAATCCTGTGAAGTTATAAGAATTCCTTAGAAAAATGCCTTCTTAAGAAAGAGTAAGGCCAGAAATATGAACTCCTCCTTTAAAGATGAATATAAACCTTCTCAGGAATAGAAAGCTTCCTAGCCAGAATGAAATTTAAAAATAAAAGGCTTCAAAGTAAATACGGTTCCCTCCTTTCTCTGCATAAGAAGTCATTGTTCTCTAAGTCACTAACATTTTCCCTTGCAAATACTATATAAAAAGTTTTTTTCTTCATAAATGTTAGCAATTCTGCAGCTTTCAGGTGTCTTCAGATACTTTGAAACTTTGTTCAAATAATTGCCTACGTGACAAAAAATGCTTAGTGAAAAATTAATGTCCTAAAATTATATCCATTGAGAAAGATTCAGTGGTAATTGTACTAAGTTTTTAAAAAGAGCATTGTACTCAATATAGTTAAAAATTTGATAGCTGTAAGTCTGATTTAAGATTTTTCTTGGCCAGTTGCAGTGGCTCACACCCCTATCCCAGCACTTTGGGAGGCGAGACAGGCAGATTGCTTCAGCCCAGGAGTTCAAGACCAGCCTGGGCAACATGGGGAGACCCTGTCTCTACAAAAAATTAGCCTGGCATGGTGGCTTATGCCTGTGGTCCCAGCCACTTGGGAGGCTGAAGCGGGAGGATCACCTGAGCCCAAAAGGTTGAGGCTGCAGTGAGACATGATGGTGCTACTGCACTTCAGCCTCGGTAAAAAAGATTTGTTTTTCTTAGTGCTGGATGTGGTATAATGTGCCTGTAGTTCCAGCTACTCAGGAGACTGAGGTGGGAGGATTGCTTGAGGCCAGGAGTTGGAGACCAGCCTGGGAAACATAGTGAGACTCCGTCTCAATTTAAAAAATAAAATTTGTGGCTGGGCACGGTGACTCACACCTGTAATCCCAGCACTTTGGGAGGCTGATGCGAGTGGATTGCCTGAGGTCAGGAGTTTGCGACTAGGCTGGCCAACATGGTGAAACCCCATTTCTACTAAAAATACAAAAAAAATTACCCAACCATGGTGGCACATGCTATAATCCCAGCCACTTGGGAAGCTGAGGCAGGATAATTGCTTGAACCTGGGAGGTGGAGGTTGCAGTAAGCTGAGATAGTGCCATTGCTCTCCAGCCTGGGCGACAGCGCGAGACTCTGTCTCAAAAATAAAATAAAATAAAATTAAAAAAAAATGAAATTTGTTTTTCTTCACAGTAGACATAAAAATATTGATGATTTTTATAAATCTTAAACACAGCACCAAAGCTTGTTTTGAAAAATTTTGCAAACAACTTTATTGAGGTATAATTTATCATATAATTTATCTATTAGTAGCGTACAATTCACTGATTTTTTTGTGTATTCACAGAGTTGTGCAACCATCACCACAGTCAATTTTAGGACATTTTCATCACCTCTTGTAGAAACCCTATACCCATTAGCTGTCACCAACCCTACACCTGCTAGCCCTTGGCAACCACTAATCTACTTTTTGTCTATGGGTTTGCCCATTATAGACATTTTATCTAAATGGAACTATATGATTTGTGGTCTTTTGTGTCTCACTTCTTTCTTTCTTTTTCTTTCTTTCTTTTTTTTTTGAGACAGTCTCGCTCTGTCACCCAGGCTGGAGTGCAGTGGTGCGATCTTGGCTCACTGCAAACTTCACCTCCTGGGTGTAAGCAATTCTCCTGCCTCAGCCTCTCGAGTATCTGGGATTACAGGCACCCACTACCATGCTTGGCTAATTTTTGTATTTTTAGTAGAGACGGGGCTTCACCATGTTGGCCAGGCTGATCTTGAACTCCTGACTTCAGGTGATCTGCCCACCTCGGCCTCCATAAATGCTGGGATTCCAGGCGTGTGAGCCACCACACCTGGCCTGTCTTCTTTCTTTTAGCATAATGTTTTTTTGCTGTATCAACTTTATAGCATGTATCAGTATTCATTCCTTTTAATGGCCAAATAATATTCCATTGTATGGATAGACCACATTTTGTTTATCCATTCATCAGCTGGTGGACGTTTGGGTTGTTTCCAGGCAACAATTTCTTTAATTTTTTCTCTTTACTTTTTTTTTTTTTAAGTCCTTTTCCTAAAGAGAAAGAAAGTTATGTTGCCTTACATTGAAGTTGTGCTTCCTAGTTTGCAGGAAGCATGTGATCTATGCGCCGGCGCCCTCCCACCTGTGCAGCTCTGTCTCTCGCAGGTCTCCAGAAAAGGCTGTGCCAGAGATAAGAATGTGACCACTGTGTGAGGCTCTACTGTGTGACATAAAAATATAAAACCAAGTAGCGTGGTAATGTTTGATGGGCCCTTTTCCCCCTAGTCAACATATTTCTTTTGTACGATCTTATGTATTGTTTTGTTTTTATAAGCTAGCATATTTCTTTTGTAGGATTCCCCCATCCCATATTGCCATGTTTCTTTTGTAGACTTTTTTCTAAGTCAGCACATTTTTGCAAGAATGCTATGAACAAGATACATTTGCTTACATTGCCTGTGAAAACAATGAAGAGTTTTGATAGAAAGCATTTAAATGCTATTCATTTTTTCATTTTAATTTGATTTATAGGCCAGTACTTATAATGCTTGGATTAAATGGAAAAACAGGAAAGTAAAGAGTTCTCTAGTAAAAAAGAATGCCTTGAAATAGGACCACAGCCTAAAGATATTGATAGCCACAGTGGGTGGATGACTAGATTGAGTCTATTTTTTTTTTTTAGACGGAGTTTTGCTCTTGTTGCCCAGGCTGGAGTGTGGTAGTGCGATCTTGGCTCACTGCAACTTCTGCCTCCTGAGTTCAAGTGATTCTCCTGCCTCAGCCTCCCGAGTAGCTGGGAGTACAGGCGTGGCCACTATACTGAGCCAACTTTTTGTATTTTAGTTGAGATGGGGTTTTACCATGTTGGCCAGGCTAGTCTTGACCTCCTGACTTCAGGTGATCCTCCTGTCTTGGCCTCCCAAGCTGTTGGTATTATGGGTGTGAGCCACCACGCCCAACCGAGCCAAATTATTATATTCAAGAACAATTCCTCTTATTTTCTTAATCACCTGTTAATTCCTTAAGGGTTATGAAAACTACGAATTAACTTTTTCTGAAGTGAAGATTATAGGTATGAATTGATTTGGACAAAAGTACTGGTAATGATTATTTGCCCTGTTTATACGCAGTGTGTTCCCAGAAGTTCCCTTCCTGTGTTCTATGTGTTTTCTTCATCTGCAAAGGCCTTTTCCTGTAAAAGGGCTAATGACAGCATGTGTAGAATTATCAAAGCTGATTCAAGCATCCTTAGAAATGAGATATTTTGAGGAAGAGGGAGAAATTTGCTAAAGGATTCAAAATTACCCTGATTTGATCACTATACATTATATGTATTGAAACATCACTATGTGTCCCATAAATATGTACAATTATTATTTGTCAATTAAAAAGAGAAGTAAGATTTTTAAAAAATTGTATATCTATAAACTTCTACCTGAGTATTAGTTGCACATCTATGGTATTTTCCAGACTTCATCAAGATTAGTTTTTATATTAATCTTTTCTGGTAGCATCCCTTTTTCCTATATCTGGTCTTCCTGTCTATGATTTGAGCATATAGTATTTAATTGAGTTAAAGGAAGCATATTCCGCTGATTTATTTCTTATTGATAAATACTTCACATGGTTTCTGACATTTTGTTGGAAAAATGCTGAATCTAAAAGACAATGAGTTCATGTCCTTTGTAGGGACATGGATGAATCTGGAAACCATCATTCTCAGCAAACTGACACAAGAACAGAAAATCAAACACCACATGTTCTCACTCATAGGCGGGTACTGAACAATGAGAACACATGAAAACAGGGAGGGGAGCATCACACACTGGGGTTTGGGGTGGCCAAGGGAGGGACAGCAGGGCAGTGGGGGAGGTTGGAGAGGGATAACATGGGGAGAAATGCCAGATATAGGTGATGGGGGATGGAGGCAGCAAACCACCTTGCCATGTATGTACCTGTGCAATAATCCTGCATGATCTGCACATGTACCCCAGAACCTAAAGTACAATAAAAAAAAATTAACTACTAAAAAGAAATAACATGGAAGAAAATAGTATTTTAGAGTATTTTAGGTTTTAGGATGAATGGTTAAGTGCAATCATTATCATAATTCTTTCAAAATTATCAATATTAATTTCATACTTTTCCATTTGGAGTATCAATATTCATAGTCTTATTAAAACCACTTCTGGTAGTAATTCATCTAACCATTAACAGATAATTTTCAAAGGTATATAAAGACCACTACCCAGTTCTCAATGAGCCTCTAAATAGTTTGGAAGATCCAACTGAAACATGAAACAATAGAGCAAGAAAGTGCTTCCTGGATAGCTGGGCAGTGGAAAACCAGTGGAGAAAAAGTGTTAGATGGACTGCAGGTGTCTGGAGAGGATTCATAGACTTAGAACTTGAGATGGCTTGGAAGTTGGTGTAGGCAAAGGTAGGCTCTGAAAGCTCAGTCACCCTAAGTGTTGGAAAGTGAAATGCCTGGGAACTTTTGGTATTTATATTAAAATACTGTGAAATTTGTATTCTGTTCCACAGTATAGCTGAATTCATTCTAAAATAAAATATATGCATTGCAGTGAAAAAAAAAAGGAAAAATGCTGAATCGAACCTCTTGACACAATTTTCGTTCTTTGAGTATTTCCTTAGGATACGATTTTCAGGAGTTGGATTATTAGGTCAAAGGGTATGAACAGTTTTATGACTGATAATTCTGCCAGATTGTTGGGAAGAAGGGGTGAGCCAGGTCATAATGACATTCACTGTACTTGTGTTCCTGTTTTCCCTAGTCTTTTTGGTAGGATTATTTTTCTTCTTGCTCTGTTAGGAACAAAAAGAGCCCTATTTCTGTTCGTGGCTACAAAGTGAAAATGGTTTCTACCTCAAATGTTGATTTACCTGTGTGTATAGTGCCTAGGTCTGAAGTCTTCATTCGAACTTAACCATGGGTTGGTAAACTTTTTCAATAAAGGACCAGATAGCAAATATTTTTGGCTTTGCAGCCATTGTGGTGTGAAAGCTGCTACAGGCACATATGTGAGTGAACGAGCACAGCTGTGTCCCAACACAACTTTATCTATGGACTCTGAAAGTTGATTCCATATCATTTTCATGTAGCATGAAATATTATTCTTTGATTTAAGTTTTCCAACCAATTTAAAATATGAAAACCATTCTTAGTTCAAGGGCCACACAGAAAACAGTCAGGGGGATCCCATGACTGTGGGCCGGGCCATAGTCTGCTGAATCCTCGTCTAAATAAGAACCTTTCAGCCTGGGTAACACAATGAGACCCTGTCTCTATGAAAATTTTTTAAAAAATCAGCCAAGTGTGGTGGCACACATCTGTAGTCCCAGCTACTCAGGAGGCTGAGGCAGGAGGATTACTTGAGCCTGGGAGTTTGAGGCTGCAGTGAGCCATGATTGCACCACTGTACTCCAGCCTGGGCAACAGAGTGAGACCTTGTATGAAAAAAAAAATAAATAAAAAATAACTGCACATTGAATGAACTCCATGGATGAGGCAGTGCTTAGGCAGAGTTGAAAGACAGTATCTCCCCACTTCTCTACTGGCTTGCATACATATCCTATTTCCTGACAGAGAATAGAACTAAGGGGGCTTTCAGAAGCCATTTGATCTAACCTCTTTATTTTTCAGCTGAGGAAATGGAGGGCTGACAGATGAAGTGACACACAGTTGAGAGAGTCAGAACCAGGGCTGGGACACTCTTCCCACATTATTTTCTAGTATTCTAATAAAACATGCTGCCCTTGCCCCCCCATCTAATGTTACAATCACTTTCCAAAATGTAACTCTTGGCCAGGCGTGGTGTCTTATACCTCTAATCCCAGGACGTTGGGAGGCCAAGGTGGCTGAATCACTTGAAGTCAGGAGTTTGAGACCAGCCTGGCCATAATGGTGAAACCTTGTCTCTACTAAAGATATAAAAATTAGCCAGGCATGGTGGCACATGCCTGTAGTCCCAGCTACTCAAGAGGCTGAGGCAGGAGAATCACTTGAACCCGGGAAGCGGAGGTTGCAGTGAGCCGAGATCGTGCCACTGCATTCCAGCCTGGATGACAGAGTGAG
>NW_016108043.1:188555-194129 GCF_001604975.1 Cebus imitator
TACAATTGTTAGACTCCTTGATGCTCTACCCTTCAGATCTGTATATTTTATTGCATGTAAATTGTACTTAGATTTTTTAAAAACTCATTTTTTCCCCTTTTTAAAAAGTTTTAAATTTTAAAAAATAGAGATGGGGATCTCTCTTTGTTGTCAAGGCTGATCTTTAACGCCTAACCTCAAGGAATCCTCCTGCTTCAGCCTCCCCAAGTACTGGGATTATAGGCATGAGTCACTGTGTCTAGCCTTAAAAAAACTTATACTATCTGGGAAGTTAGATAGTAGGGCTTGTCTCCTTATAGTGATGCAATTAGTTGATTAATTAACTCATTAGATGATTTTTGAAAAGCAGGGAGAAGTGGCACAGTGTAGGTAAGTCTTAAGTGGAGTGCTTTGAAAAGTAAGAATATAGAATGAGGAGTGGCTAGAGATGGAGGGATCAGGCTCAAGTGAGAGGGGATCCAGGGGGAACAATGAGGAACTAAGTTATTAGATGGTTTAAGACTCCAAAAATAAACTTTATTGTTTTGCTCATGGCTCTCAAATGAGAGCACAAAAGATGGGAACATAATAAAGCACAGGGAAATTCAGACAAGGTTCAGAGCTCATTCAGGGATGGCCAACAACTTGATAGTGTCTCTAATATGTTACAAGACCCTGGACTTAATTTGCTTGATCAAGTCTCAGATGTGTTGCCAAGACACATTCAGTGAGGGAGGCAAGACTTTGTGTTGAGTGTGGTTTCCAAACCAAACTGCCACCTCCTAGAAAGAACATGTTTTTCAAACCATTATAGTTCACGTGTTTGAATACTGCAAATCTGGCATATGTGCATTTAGTAGGAATGCTAGCCCCAACCTTATTTATTTATTTCTCTATTTTAGAGACAGGGTTTTCCTCTGTTGCCCAGGCTGAAGTGCAGTGGTGTGATCATAGCTCGCTGTAGCCTCCAGCTCCTGGGCCCAAGCGGTCCTCCTTTCTCCACCTCCTGAGTAGCTGGGAATACAGCCACGTGCCACCATGTCTGATTATTTAAAAAAGATGTTTTTTTTGAGACAAAGTCTCACTCCATCACCCAGGCTGGAGTTGCAGTGGCACAACCTTGGCTCACTGCAACCACCACCTCCCGGGTTCAAGCAATTCTCTTATCTCAGCCTCCCGAATAGCTGGGACTACAGGCGCCCGCCACTACACCCAGCTAATTTTTGTATTTTTAGTAGAGACAGGTTTCACCGTATTGGTCAGGCTGGTCTTGAACTCCTCACCTCAGGTGATCCACCTGCCTCAGCCTCCCAAAGTGCTGGGATTACAGGTGTGAGCCACTGTGCCTGGCCTAAAATTTTTGTAGAGATGGGGTCTCTATGTTGCCCAGGCTGGTCTTGAACTCTTGGCTTCAAGAGATCCTCAATGGCCTTTGGTACGCTTTTTCAATAAAGGGCCAGACAGTAAATGTTTTTGGCTTTGCAGCCATTGTGGTGTGAAAGCAGCTACAGACAAATGTGAGTGAATGAGTGTGGCTGTGTCCCAACAGAGCTTTATTTATGGGTGCTGAAAGTTGATTTCATATCATTTTCACTTGGCATGAAATGTTATTCTTCATTTTGTCCAGCCATCAACCTAATTTAAAGCTCCCAAATTCTCGATGCCCTCCAAACCAGCACCCAAACCGTTACGGACCCTTACCCTTAGAAACAGGGGAATGCCACAAGGTGGAAAGGTGCAGAGAAGACCCAAGGGCTCGAGGAGAGATAGGAGGGAAGAGGTGGGACATGAGCACAGGGGTGTGCTGTGGACTTGCTACAGGGAGGTGTATCTGGTCCAGTTAAGCATGCAACACAACAAACTTGAAGGGATTAGGAACCCAGGGCAGTGTAGTTTATGCAACTGGAGACCAGGACCTGGTGATTTCCAGAGTTGTGTGAAGCTGGCCCTCATCCTCAGAGCAGATGACATGGGGACAGTGAAGTTTGATGCAGGCAGATGACAACTGGCAGAGGAGGCCAGGGAGAGCTCCTCAGGGTGATGTCCACAGGAGCATGACATGACTCTGGGATGCAAGACACCAGTGAAGCCTTCTGGACCTGGCAGGTGAAAACTGAATGCTTTAGGGAAAGGTTTCATTCCTTTCAGGGATCTTCTTTGCATTTCCTCACATTGAAGAAGAAGAACTTGACTAAAATGACCAGTTCTGCTTTAATGTAAGGAAGAAAGGGTTTTGTTTGGAAAGAAAAGAGGCACGAGGCCCATTAAAAAGATACTGAGTGAGACCCAGTGCTGAGAGTCCTGGTACAATTCATGGCATTGCAGTTGGAGAGTGGTAAAATCTAAAATGTGAAAGAGCTGCAAGAAATGGGAAGTTTTCAGGGGCTAGGAAAATGGCTTTTGGTTTCTTGTCTCTTATCAAAGCATTGATATAGAAAAACAGCTTCTAGTTCCTGATGTGATTGGATTAGGAAGTTTAAAACAAATAAAACCAACACTGAACATTCGTGAAACATTAGAGCAGGAGGAAAAAAACAACATACAAAGAAAAAATCCTCGGCTGAGTTAGTTGATTTACATAACAGTTTAAAAGAGGTCGCCAGGGATTTAGGGACCCTGAGAGTCCATGCCATGGTAATTTGTCCTTGTGCTGAGACAGAAATTCCAGAGGAGCGCGGCAGGGCTTTGTGAGAGCTGCATGCCACTTGGCGAGCCTCCCGCCTGCCCCCAGAGCCCAGGTCCGCACTGCAGGGTGGCTCTCTTCTTACTGTTCTTGCCATTTACTAGGGAAACCATTCACTAAAGTGTGTTAATATGGAGGTTCATAGGTCTGGGACGTAGCACCTGTCATCCTAACAACAGATGACATTCCTGCCCCCTCTCTAGACAGGGTCTTGTCCTTGTCACTTCACTGACGGGAACTAGTGGAGTGGTTAAGAGCTCAGTCCCTGGCTGTGTAGAGCTATGTACCCTCACCACGCCTCAGTTTCTGCATCTGAAAGACAGAGATAAGAGTGCAGGCCTCTTGGGGTTCTTCTGAGGGTTAAATAATGGTATGCCCGAGCCCTTGGAAACAGTGCCTGGCATAGAAAAGGCACTGTTTAAATGTGGCTGATGTTTGACAGCATTGATCTATGATCTTCTCAAAGCTCGGGGCAAACATCAGTTAGTGACCTGGCATTAAGAATGAGGTCCCACTAGGGCAGTGGGAGGGAAGAAGAGGCTTCCCCTTGCTCTTGCAGATCCTTTCTATTCTGTCTTTCTTGGCTGCTAGCTCCCCACCTGCCAATGCATGAGATATAAGAAAAGAGACATCAAGAATGAGATAAGAATATTAAATGGAAAACAGATGAAATGAAAGTGATGAAAAGTGGGGCGCAGTGGCTTATACCTGTAGTCCCAGCACTTTGTGAGGCTGAGATGGGTAAATCACTTGAGGTCAGGAGTTCAAGACCAGCCTGGCCAACATGGAGAAACCTCATCTCTACTAAAAATACAAAAATTAGCTAGATGTGGTAGTGCATACCTGTAATCCCAGCTACTCGGGAGGCTGAGGCAGGAGAATTGCTTGAACCTGGGAGGTGGAGATCGCAGTGAGCTGACATAGCACCACTGTACTCCGGCCTGAGAGACAGAGTGAGACTCCATATATTTTTTTTTTTTTAAAAGAAAGTGATGAAAAAGAATGTAATGCTATAATATAGAGTTAAAAACAAAGACACATTTTTCAACTCAGATGTTTTGTACTAGAAAATTGAGATAAAAGCATTTCAGGAAGATAGAATTAGGGAAGGGGAGGAGTTTCAATACTAAAAGAAATGAAATATTTTATGAAAATTGGAGAAATATTCTAAAATTCAAAAGTAAGAAATAAAGTAAAAATATAGGAGAAAATAAAGGAGAAATAAAGGAGCCAGCTGTGGCTGGCTGCGACTCAGCGCCTTCTGAGTACCAGTAATTAAGACATTCCTCTCATCACCCCTAGGACCCAGCCACTATTTTGCACAAAGGAAAGGAAACTTAGCCAGGTTAAGTCACTCATCCAGGTTGCTTGGTAGAAAGTCATTGAGCTGAGTCTTTGACCCCCTCGCTGTATGAAATGGCTGGACCTTAATCAAAGTGGGGACAGAAAGACCCAAATAGCTCCCAGAGCTGAATGCTGCCCTCACTGAGAATCCCGAGAAAAGGTTCTGCAGGTTTCAGGAGTGTCTTGTGGGAGGAGAGCAGGGGATGCAGAAAGTGAAGACCCTACCCCAGGCCTCTTCTGAAACCCTGTCTGAAACCACGAGTTTAGCTTAAGGATACACACAAGCACTGAATCAGTTTTGCACTGAGTATCTAGGCCACTAGGGCCAGGGAGGGAATGCAGCCAGGTAGATGTGAGAAATGCCACAGCTGAAGCTTAATGATCATCATCAGCAGCTGCACCGAACCTCAGAGTTAGAGAGGCAGTAGGGAGTAGTGGGGACTGTGGCAAATCAGCAGGCATGTACCCCATTAAAGAAGTGACTTCCACAGCTGATAGTTGCATGAAGAACTGTGGATTCACTGCTGCCAGTCTTCTAAATTTTCGAGAGAGTCTGGAATCTGGAGTTTTATCTAAAATCTCCTGACTTTTAAATGTTGGCAACTTACTTACATTTTTACCATATTTCATGTCTGCCAGCACTATGCAAGCCAAATACAACAAATATCTGCACCCTGGACAGCCTCTTAGGATCTTTGGATTAGATAAGCATCATCAAATTCTTGCACATACAAGAGATCTCTGGTCCTTAAAATGCCTAATTAGCAGAAGACATGGTTGTAGGTAGTCTTAAAATTGAAGTAAATTAAGATAGTGGTGCAACAAAGACATTTGTGTAAAAGCAAGGCAGTTCTACCAAGAAAAGAGGTAGTGAAGCCCAGCAGGTAGTGGTTTTACTTTTTTATTAGGTTGGTGCAAAAGTCACTGTGGTTTTTGCCATTGAAAGTAATGGGATTACGTATTAGATGATATGGTGATAGCCTTTAGCCCCCTGGAAATAGGAGGTATGGCACCAGGGGAAAGATAAGGATCAGAAGGTATAGAATGGGAGTGGACAGCGTGTGGGTGACAGCTTTCAGGGGAGCGAATGTGGGAGAAGAAGGGAGGGTAGAGTCTTGGGCAGGGGTCCCCAGTTGAGGATGATGAACAGGTAGATGGGGCAAAAAGTGCCTGGAGGAGCAGAGGTCACAGAAGAGGAAGGGTGGCAGCTGAAGACAGACCTGCTGGATTTTAGAGAGCAGTTTTGTAAAGTCACAGGAACAAAAGCCAGGTTGCAAAGGGTAGGAGTGGGAGGTATGAATAAAGGGTGAGTCAGAGCAAGAGGGCATTGTGGACAAGAGTGGGGCTGGATGATTTTTGTTTTTTATTTAAAAAAAATTTTAATTGTGGTAAAATATACATAACATAAAATTTACCATCTTAACCATTTCCAAGTTCAATTGTGTTAAGTACATTACACTGTTGTACAACCAGTCTCCAGAACTCTTCTCATCTTGCAAAACTGGAAACTATACCCATTAAACAGCAACTCCCCATTCCCCTGGACCCTGGCAACCACCATTCTATTT
>NW_016108043.1:194611-216003 GCF_001604975.1 Cebus imitator
CATTTCCCATTTCATAATATATAGTCATTCATGACTATATAGTCACGATTAATAAATATTGAGTACCTATTGACACAGACAGGAGACAGGGAAATACTGGGTAGAAGAGGGTGATTCTCCAGCAAAGGCCCCATCCTCAAGCCTGGAAATCTGTGGACCTAAATAAGAACAGGCATTCCTGTTTTCACACCCAAATGTTGTCTTTTGGTCTGCCATGCCCCCATCCTGTACCATATAAACCCCAAACCCCAGGCTCCATGAGCAGAAGAGCAGTGTGACAGAGAAGGAGAGAAGAGAAGGAACATCTGAACATGGAGAGGAGTTCGGCTGGGGACCATTGGAGAGGAGATCGGCTGCTGGACGGCCAAACTCCAAGGAAAGATCATCTTCCCACTCCATCTCCTTTCCAGCTCCCCATCCATCCCGCTGAGAGCCACTTCCACCACTCAATAAAACCCCCACATTCTCCACCACTTAATAAAACCTCCACATTCACCATCCTGTAAGTCCATGTGTGACCTGATTCTTTCTGGATGCAGGACAAGAACCTGGGTACCAAGAAGGCACTGAGCTGGTTAACACTTAAGCCATCTGTGGGCAGCAGAGCTAAAAGAGCACTGTAGCAAGCCCACTGGAGTTTTGGGTACCCACCCTAGACACTACTTGGGGCTGGAGCCCAAAAGCGCTCACCCTGAATCCTGCACCTGCTCATCTGTGTGCTCCCCCTCCCATAAGAGGCTTGAGTGCATGTGGTGAATTAAAGACGAACCACACCCCTGTTGCATGTCCTTCGAGAGGGGTCAAGGAACTCTCCCATTTAATCAATACCGCCTATAAGTGGAATCACACAGTATTTGTCCTTTTATGAGTGGCTTATTTCACTTCACATATTGTCTCCAAGTTTCATCCATATTGTAGCATGGGATAGGATTTCCTTCCTTTTGAATGTAGAATAATATTCCATAGTGTGGATGGATATGCACATTTTGTTTATCCATTCGTCCTTCAGTGAACATTTGGGTTGCTTCCACCTTTTAACTTGTGTAGCTTTTTGTGGGGGGATATTTTGGCTCTCAAAAGGAGAATGAAAAAATTAGGTTCAGTTGCTAGGATTACTCACATGAGAGTAGGAATGGTCAAGACTATAAAAGGGGTAGAAATATATTATGTATGAGGCAGTATCTACCTAGTACCAAATTAGAGAAAGAGATGGTATAATTTGGAAAGGTGGTTTTTTTTCTGATAACCCTTTTATCCACATTATTGGCGTCTTTCTGCCTGCACTGAGAGTGCTTTATAGGTTCTAAGACTTCAGTTGGTTTTCTTTCTCTAAGGCTGTGCTGACATTTACTAGTTAAGTGAACATTTTATTTTGTCTCCAAAAGGACTAGGACAGGAAGGAAGACTGAGTCACTTTGTTATTGAGATTTTCCCCCATTCCTAGGATCATTACATAACACCTGTGTCAGAGGACTGCTGTTAAGAACATGGTGTGTATACCTCATAGTTTCTGACTCTACTCCTAGATACATTTTACATTCAGCCGCATCTAGCATTTTGGCTTGTCATGGAATGTTCTCCTACTGCACTTTCAATGATGGTGTACATTAGTTGATTCTAACCAGAAATGCACATTGGAGTGACTCGTGGTACGTTTTTAAAACCCACATGTCTGGACACTCTTCTGAGAGTAATCAAATCAGAATCGATGGTACCAGGGTGCCAGGGCTCCAGAATGAGCATTCTTAGTTTTATTTTGTTCTCAGGATGTTCTCAAATAGAATTTCACTGGTAGCATTCTGAACTGATTCTCAACATAGAGTTTTTAAGGAAATTTTAATTTATCCTTTTTCATAGGATAGCAATGGATTAAATTTGTACATTAATTTCTGATAGATTTGTAAGCAATGAAGAAAGATTTTGAATGCACAAAATAGAATTTCCAAAGTTCTGAAAACATGTTTCATTGTATACCATATCTGTTGTATGTTGATTTTGTTCAACAGATCTTTATTGAGTACCTGCTTATGTGCTAGGTGCTAGTCTTAAGAATTGAGGGAATGGGCTGGTTGCTGTGGCTCACACCTGTAATCCCAGCACTTTGGGAGGCCGAGGCTGGTGGATCACAAGGTCAGGAGATTAAGACCATTCTGGCTAACACAGTGAAACACCATCTCTACTAAAAATACAAAAAATTAGCCGGGTGTGGTGACATGGGCCTGTAGTCCCAGCTACTTGGGAGGCTGAGGCAGAAGAATCACTTGAACCTGGGAGGTGGAGGTTGGAGTGAGCCAAGATCACACCACTGCACTCCAGCCTGGGCAACAGAGCAAGACTCTGTCTAAGAAACAGCAACAACAACAACAACAACAACAGCAACAACAAAAGAATTGAGGGGATGACTGCTGAGTATATACCCTAAAGAAAGGGAATTAGTATATCAAAGAGATAGCTGCAGTCTCATGTCTGTTGCAGCACCTGTCACAATAGCCAAGATTTGGAAGCAACCTAAGTGCCCATCAAAAGATGAATGGATAAAGAAAATGTGCTTATACACTGTGGAGTAATATTCAGCCATAGAAAAGAGTGAGATCCTGCCATTTGCAACAGCATAGATGGAAGTGGAGATCATGTTAAGTGAAATAAGCCAGGCACAGAAAGACAAACATCACATGTTCTCACTTATTTGTAGGATCTAAAAATCAAAATAATTGAACCCATGGAGTTAGAGAGTAGAAGGGTGGTTGCCAGTGGCTGGGAAGGGTAGTGGGGCGGGGGGAGCGGGCTGGTAGGGAGGTGGGGATTGTTAATGGATTCAAAAAAGTAGAAAGAATGAATTCGATAGTACAACAGGGTGACTATAGTCAGTAATAACTTAATTGTACATTTAAAAATAATCTTAAAAGAGTGTAATTGGGTTATTTGAATTCAAAGAATAAATGCTTGAGGGGATGGATATCCCATTCTCCATGATGTGATTATTACACATTGTATGCCTGTATCAGAACATCTCATGTACCCCCTAAATATATATACCTACTATGTACCCACAAAAATTAAAAATTAAAAAAAGTAATTGAAAAAAAAAAGTAATTGAGGGGTCAGGTTCCTATTTTGTCTGTTACCTTGTAGAGCTTATGTTCTAGTTCCATTCATTTGGATTTTATTGTCTGGACATAACAATAGCAATCACTGACATGGTTCACTTTCTGCTCTCAGTGCTTCCCATATTTTGATTTATTTAATCCTTACAACAACTCTGTGAAGTAGGAACTATCATAATCCTTATTTTGTAGATGAGGAAACTGAGGTAGAGAGGTTAAATAATATGCCCAAGCTACACATCTATTAAATAGTGAAGTGGAATTTAAAGCCAGGCAGTCTGACTCCAGAGTCCCTACACTCCCCTACCCCTTTCTGTCGCCTCTGAGATATATTAGCAAATACACAGTCTGCTTTAAGCCAGGCAGCAGCCAGAAACTATGCAGTTTCAAAAGTTCTCATAATATCCTGCTAGTCCCCTTGATTCGAAGATACAATTCCTTATATCCTAATTTGGAAATTTGTACCATTTTCCCCATCACCTCAAGAAATGTTGGCAGACTCTATTATTGGATTTATGGTCACCTATTGTAATGAAGGAAACAGGAAAGAAATTTTGGACTATAGGAGGAAAAGATTCAGTGTCAAAGTCAGAGGTCATAGGAGACTTAGTATTCTCTGAAGCAGCTTCCTGATGCTTCTATGTTTTCTTTCTTTCTTTTTTTTTTTGAGATGGAGTCTTGCTCTGTTGCCCAGGCTGGAGTGTAATGGCTTGATCTCGGCTCACTGCAACCTCCACCTCGCGGTTTCAAGCAATTCTTCTGCCTCAGCCTCCCAAGTAGCTGGGACTACAGGCATGCACCACCACGCTCAGCTAATTTTTGTATTTTTAGTAGAGATGGGGTTTCACCATGTTGGGCAGGCTGGTCTCAAACTCCTGACCTCAAGTGATCCACCTGCCTCAGCCTCCCAAAGTGCTGGGATTACAGGCGTGAGCCACCGTGCCTGCCTTCCTTATGCTTCCATGTTTTCTTTTCTTTCTTTTCTTTCTTTTTTTTTTTGAGACGGAGTGTCACTCTGTCGCCCAGGCTGGAGTGCAGTGGTGTGATCTTGGCTCACTGCAACTTCCACCTCCAGGGTTCAAGTGATTCTCCTGCCTCAGCCTCCTGAGTGGCTGGGATTGCAGGAGGCACGCGCCACCACACTCAGCTAATTTTTGTATTTTTAGTAGAGATGGGGTTTTACCATGTTCATCAGGTAGGTCTTGAACTCCTGACCTCATGCTCTGCCTGCCTCAGCCTCCCAAAGTACTGGGATTACAGGCGTGAGCCACCATGCCTGGCCTGCTTCAATGTTTTCTAATTGTATATTATTGTGCTTTATTTCCCATTTTTCTTTTAATTTTTGTGAAGCAGTTGTTTTAGCTTAGGCTATCCTGAATGACCCCTGTCAGTGGTGTGCTGGCGTTCTCTCAAAGGAACTCCCTGTCCCCACCATTCCCCTTTTTTCTAAAATATATACCTTAAATATTCACTATCATTCATATCATCACTAGGGAGCCCAGCCTGTATGGACAGACTTGCAAACAGAAGTTTAGCTGGGATCATTGATCGTACAAAGTTATGAGAATACAACCCACTGTGTTTCCTTGATCTAAGTCAAAAGCTCAAACAAGACACAAAGGAAGCATTTATTTGGTTTTTCTTGGTTGAAACATCCTGTTCCAGCCTCATGATGTCTTTGAGAGTCTGATAATTCCCTGCCTGTTGAACTGAGCATGATTCCCGATTCTGTTGGAGTTTGAGGATGACTTCCAGCACTCATATCTTCTTATCCCTTCGCTGTGTATCTGGGGTCTGCATTGTGAGGGCTGGTGCTGTAGGAAGAGTTTCTGGCCTGCTCAGATTGCTTCAGTGCTGGAACCCACTTGGTCCCTGGACCATCCTGCTTCTCCACATGCTCCAATGGGCATTCTTGAGAGGTGTTTGGTGATGAATCTGACTATTCACTTGACACTGCAGTCACTAGGCAGCTCTCTGATCACCGTGCCCATCGTCACATTGGTCATGCCCAGGGTTCTGCAGTTAGCTGCAGTGCCTCAGCTACATAGCCATGTTTAGGCAGCTCCCCAGATGATTCTCAGCCACACACTCCTGGTTAAGAGCCATTGGCATAGATGTGCTATCGTTTAATCCACCAATTCTTCTATTCTTGATGCTCAGCTTGCTTCCGATTGTTTGCTATTAAATAAAGCAGCAGTACACATCTTTGTGGTTAAATCTTTGTCCTCATTTCTGTTTTCTGGTATAAATTCTGAGAAGTCAAATTGTAGGATCATAAGACAGGTACATTTTTAAGGTGGGGTACATTTTGAATGTGGTCAGTAGTATGTGAAAATCTGGAGGTGGCTGGTGGAGTGGAGAAAGCATTGGGCCAGGTGTGAGGAGCTTGGGCTCAAGAACTGGCTCTGCTGCCCAGTAGGGCAGGGCTTTGAGCAAGTCCCTTCCCTGCCCCCAGTTTTATTTTCTTCCTTTGTAAATGAGCCTCATTACAAATCTGTACTGAGCGATGGTGCAGACATAACCATCTCTTGGTCCCACAGGCAGACGTATATAAGGAGGGTAGATTTGCTGGATTCCATGGTGGACTTGTGTGGCATCTGGCTTCCTTTTATGTAATGGTAATGGCTTACTTGAGAATTGCTTCAGGGTTTCAAAGAAGCTATCTCCATCCTCTACTAGAAAAGAAGAAAATCTAGATGACTATGTGGAGTCTATTAGTTTGTTTTTAGGCCTCAAATAGACAGATAGCGATCCAAGCACCTTGGTCCACAAAGTGTCATGGATGTGCTTGCAAAACTGCTTACTCTAATATTAATCTCACTCTTGTATCTTTACAGGGAAACTTTATGGTGGTGTTCCTTTTATAGAAGAGAGACACAGACATCGGTACGAGGTATGGCTTTCATGCTGAATTACTGGGGAATATGGATGCTTAGTGTGAGGAACCCAGTGACTATAAGCTGAACCTCTGGGAAAGGTGTCTAGCCTGGTGGTATTCACAGGCTCAGAAAGGGCCAAATTTCCCACATTCTCCCACTTCTGGAGGAGGCGGGCGGAGGTGGGGAGACTCTCATCTTTTTGGCTTTCCAAAGGCAAAATCTTTACGTACCTACACACGGGGCCTATCAGTGTCCTTTGTTACTCTTAACTGCCATCTTCTAGATCATGATAAGGTCATCATTTCTTATCCTTAGCCCCTACCCTTTATTTTGCCAGGTTTGGGGAAAAGAGGACTTGAATCTTCTGAGATGGAACCAGGTGCCTTTTGGGTTGGGGGTGCATCCTTGGGTATCACAAGGTGGATTCCTGGTTTGAGAACCTCTTTGGAAATTTACATGGAGCTTGAGGCTTAGTGTCACATGACTAAAATGAGTTAATTGTTGAGGTTGCCTCATGAGAAGCATAGGTTTCCAGAAATGTAGATCATATATGTCAGGATTAATGAGTGTGTCAATTATGATGCATTTCACTGTGAAGAACAGAAATCCCTGCTTGTTATCACTCAAACCAGCCTAAACATTAAGGAAATTTGTTGTCTCAGGCACCAGGTAGTCCAGAGGCTGGGCTGGCTCCAGGCATGGTACAACCAGGGCTCCTTTTGTCTCTGTGGTTATCTCAGCCCTACCCTTGTTTGTGTGTGTGCTTCGTCCTTTAGCTGGTCTCCCTCACAGTTCCCAGGTGGCTGCCAGCAGCATCTGGGACAACAGGTATCTCTCCCAAATAGGGAAATCAACTTAGATTACCTGCCCACCTGTGAACTAGTAGCCATCTTTCAGGGCAATCCTGAACATCAGTGGGCTTATACCTGGGTTCCTGAAATGTTCATCTTTCAAAAGGGATGGGTTAATTATGTTTGGCTTAGACCAGTTAGAACCAATTTCTGGAATGGGACAGATGGAGTTTCCTGGTTCATATAGGGGTGGAGCGGATATCAGGACAAGCCTAGGGCTCTGTTTTGAAGGAGAACTCATAGGAATCAATGCTGAATAAGTAATGAACAGTGTCACTGTGACCAAGGAACATAATTTGCTAGGTGTAGGCCATTTTTGGTCTTATTTCCACTGGGAATGGCCCCAACTGGTGGGATAAAAATTATTGAGCTGCTTTGCCTCAATGGTAATGACAAGGTGCAAGAACTGCTATGTACAGGACAGCGTAGCCATTCATTCATTCACACCTATTTTGCATCTGGTATGCACTGGAGATGGAAAGAGAAAAGACAGACATGGTCTCCTTTCTTGTTAGGGAGCTTATATTCTAATGGAGAGGACAAAAAATAAGATAACATAATAATTACAGATTAAATCATATATTAGATAAGCGACTTGTATCTAAAATATATGAAGAGCTCTTATAACTCAATAACAAATAATGGCAAATGATATAGATATTTCTTCAAAGAAGATATACACATAACTAATAAGCACCTGAAAAGATGCTCAACAATCATTTGTCATCAGGGAAATACATATTCAAACCACAAAGAGATTCCACTTCACACCCACTAAGCTGGCTATAATCAAACACAGATAATAATAGCAAGTGATGGAGAGGATGTGGGGTAACTGGAACCTCCATGTGCTGCTGGTTGGAATGGAATATATTGCAGCCCCTTTGGAAAACCATATGGAAGTTTCTCAAAAGGTTAGACATAAGAATTACCATATGACCCAGCAGTTCCTCTCCTAGATATATACCCAAGAGAAACGAAAATGTATGTCCACACAAAAACTTGTACCTGAATGATCATAGCAGCAATATCCATAATGGCCAAAAAATCAGAAACAACTAAGATGTCTACTAACTGGTGAATAGATAAGCAACGTGTGGTCTATTCATACAATGGAGTATTATTCAGCCATAGAAGGAAATGAAGTACTGATTTATGCTACAACATAGATAAACCATGCAAACATCATGCTGCGTGAAAGAAGCCAGACACAGAAGCCCACATATTGCATGATTATATTAATATAAAATGACCAGAATAGACAGATCTATAGATGTGGGATATAGATTAGTGATTGCCAAGAGATCAGGTCAGGGTGATGGCGGGGGCAGGGGTTGAGGGAGGAGGTTAAAGGATAGAGGGTTTGTTTTTCAGTTGATTGTGGTAATGGTTGCACACATCTGAATATATGAAAAATCGTTTGTGTATTTTAAATAGGTGAATTGTATGGTATGTGAATTATGTCTTAGAGCTGTTGAGGAAGGAAAAATCATTACAAATTATGAGAACTGGTATAATTAAAATGTAGAATAAAAGCTCTGAGGTTAAGATTGCAAAGAATAGGTGAGACCCCACCTTAATTTTAGACAGGGAAACAATTTCACTGAAGGAGAGGCTGAAAAGGAAGCCTTAAGTTTGGTACAGGGCTCAGATGAGATGAGGGCCAGAAGGGGCCACAAGCCAGGCTGTCAAGTTGCCATCTATTATGATATTTTAGTAGAAAACTTGCTCCAATCTTATCTTCAGAGCTTTTAAAAGCACTGGGGTTAGTCACAAGGGAAATAAGGTAGTTTTAATCCTCAAGAAAATTTGTGGTTTGGGGAGAGATAGGTAAGTACACATAACTCAAGGGAAGAAGCAAACGTGGAAATGGCTATAAATAACTAGTCTCAAAGTTCCCAAGTCAGAATATCTGGGTCAGAGGTCTACTTTTTGAATCTCTTCTTTGGGTAATAGAGGGTGGGCCTCCCAGATTTAGGTGCTGTGGTTACATTTTATATCTTAGGTTCATCATAAGTTTAAAATTGACTTTGAGCATTGAATATTGACATTAACTACTAGTTAGAGGATCACTGAAACAGGAAACCCACCCAACTGATGAAGGACCGGGTATGGGAGCTGGTATTGCTCTATGGCCCCAAAACACTTAATTTCTTGTTTTGCAGGTAAACCCTAACATGATCAACGAATTTGAGGAGAATGACTTAAAATTTGTAGGTCAGGATGTTGATGGAGAGAGGATGGAAATCATTGAACTGGCAAGTAAGTGGGCTTTTCATTTTTGAAAAGCTTCCTGGTTACCTGTCTTTTGGTTGACAACAGATTAATTTGAGACCCAGTTTGTTTGCATTCTTTCTTTTCTTCTCTCCTTTGAAATAAATATGTAATTACAAAGTACGTGAAAAAAACCAGACTGCTGTCCAGGCATGGTGACTCATGCCTTTAATCCCAACATTTTGGGAGGCCGATGTAGGCAGATCACCTGAGGTTAGGAGTTCAAGCCCAGGCTGGCCAACATGGTGAAACCCCATCTTTACTAAAAATACAAAAATTAGCCAGGTATGGTGGTGTGCTCCTGTAGTCCCAGCTACTCAGGAGGTTGAGGCAGGAGAATTGCTTGAATCCAGGAGGCAGAGGTTGCAGTGAGCAGAGATTGTGTCACTGCACTCCAGCCTGGGCAACAGCAAGACTTGGTCTCAAAAATACAGACTGCTTATAATCCTAATCATTTTGGGGCCTATTAGTCTGACTACACCATAAAATGATGTATTATTCCAAGCCTACCAGTTCTACAAGCAGTATGCTTCCTTACCAACTCCTGTCTTTCTGAGGCTACTTGTTTGTGCCAGCCTCTAGGTTAGGTGCTCTGGGAAAGGCAGAGTGGCACTGTTGAATGGTACCCTGCCTGCTCTCCTCCTTTATGGAAGAATAGCCAAGTGCCACCTCATTTAATGCTGATATCTGTTACGTGAGGGACCTGGCTTCTCTCCTGCCTTTCTCCACTGTGCTGGGTGGTCAAGCATGGGTCAGTCATTTAACTTCTGAACACTACTCACTGTCGCCAGAGTTCTTTTTAAGACCAAACAGAACAGAAATAAAGGCATCAGAAGAACACCAAAGTTGTTGTTAGTAACTAGGCTGGAACACCTGTGAGCACATAGGCACAAACTACACATTTATTATTGATGAGACAGAAGGCAGTGTTCTTCTCAATCATCTTTGCAAGGACATGGTAAGCTCATGGTCACAGCTGGTCTCAGCTCTTTGTCTTGATGTTCTAGCCCAGGGGCTGGCAAACTATTGCCTGTGCACCATGTTCAGCCTACTGTTTACAGCAAGCTTATGAGCTGAAAATGATTTTTTACATTTTTTAATGGTTAAAAAAATTTTAAAAAGAAGACTGCCTATGACATGTGCAAATTATGTGCCATTCAAATTTGTGTCCATAAATAAAGTTTTAGTGGAACACAGTTTAGGGGTGGAAAGGTGTTATCTGTGACCTTCTTCTTACCCATCATAAAGGTCATGACCAACAGCCCTATAACAAGACAGGTTGACAAGAGAAAAGTATAACAAATGTATATAGTCAAAGTTTTATGCGACACGTGAGTTTTCAGGAATGAAGACCCAAAGACCTAGGGAAAACTTCATTTTTATCTTAGGTTCGTTGAACAGTGGACAGCCATGTAGCAATGTGATTGGACAAAAGGGCATACTCTAATGGTAACAGACTGACGGGAAACCCAGAAAGGCCTGTCTGCTCAGATTCTTCTTGGCCTCTCTCTGTAGCATCCCATTCCCCCAGGTCTAGAGCAGGATTCATCTGGAATGAGGGTTTTATGACCTACTTTTAGGAAAGGTAGGTAGTTCAGAGAATTTCTTTATGGCCAGCTTTCACACGGAAAGGTGGGAGAACATCAGAGTGACCTTCTTGCTTCGGAGGTCTTCCTAGTCGCCTTCTGTTCAAAGTACTTTAGGGTAGCGTTTTCTGAGCCCTGACAACAGCAACACTCATTGATTTATGTCTTGTCTATGGCTGCTTTTTATTTTTATTGTCTTTGAGACAGGGTCTAGCTCTGTTACCCAGGCTGGAGTACAGTGACATGATCATGGCTCACTGCAGTCTTGACCTCTTGGGCACAAACAATCCTCCTACCTTAGCCTCCTGAGTAGCTGGGGCCACAGGTGTGCATCACCCTGCCTGGCTAACTTTTTTTTTTTTGAGATGAAGTCTCACTCTGTTGCCCAAGTTGGAGTTCAGTGGCACAATCTCAGCTCACTGCAACCTCCACCTCCTGGGTTCAAGCAATTTTCCTGCCTCAGCCTCCCGACTAATTTTTGTGTTTTTTTCATTAGAGATGGGGTTTCACTGTGTTGGCCAGGCTGGTCTTGAACTCCTGACCTTGTGATCCTCCCACCTTGGGCTCCCAAATTGCTGGGATTACAGGGGTGAGCCATCACGCCTGGCCAATTTTTAAATTTTTTGTAGAGGCAGGGTTTTGCCATGTTGCTTAAGCTGGTCTCACCTGGGCTTAAGGCATCTTCCCTCCTTGGCCTCCCAAAATGCTGAGATTACAGGCATAATGTAATCTCATGAACAGCTGCATCTGGCCTATGGCTGTTTTTTATGCTACCATGGCAGAGATGAATAGTTAAGAAAGAGACCTTATGGCTCACAAAGCCTGAAATATTTACCCTTTACAGAATATTGACCCTTTACAGAAACATTTGCTAACTCCTGGGCTAGACTCACACGCATACACTTCATTTAACTAACTTGAATTTAACATTTTCACATGCCTCCTTGACCTATTTGTCTATTTGGATGTTCTCTTGACACTTCCATCTCAACTTATTTAAAACTAAATTTACATGCTCTCCCTATTAGTTCATTCTCCTGACTGTTTCTGTTAAGATGTCATCAGTCTCACTGTCCAGGATTTCTCAGCCTTGCCACTGTTGATTGACATTTGGAGTGGGATAATACTTTGTTGTGGAGGCTGTCCTGTGCACTGTAGAGCAAGCTTGTTCAACCCACTGCCCGCGGGCTGCATGCAGCCCAGGACGGCTTTGAATGCCGCCCAACACAAATTCGTAAACTTTCTTAAAACATTATGAGATTCTTTTGCATTTTTTTTTTTTAGCTCATCAGCTATCATTAGTGTTAGTGTATTTTATGTGTGGCCCAAGACAATTCTTCTTCATGTGGCCAATGTTGTGACAACCCAAAATATCTCCAGACATCATCAAATGCCCCTGGTGGGCCAGGTGCAGTGGCTAACACCTGTAATACCAACACATTGGGAGGCCAAAGTGGGAAGATTACTTGAGACCAGGAGTTCCAGACCAGCCTGGGCAACATGGTGAGACCCTCTCTCTACAAAAAAATTAAAAAATTAGGTGGGCATGGTGGCTCGTGCCTGTGGTCCCAGCTACTCGTGAGGCTGAGGTAGGAGGATCTCTTGAGCCATGATCATTCCACTGCACTCCAGCCTGGGTGACAGAGCAAGACCCTATCTCAAAAAAAAAAAAAAAAAAAAAAGAGAGAGGGAGAGAGAATGAGAGAAAGAAAGAAAGTCCCGGGGTGGGGGCACATTTGCCCCTGGTGGAGAATCATTCTACTAGACTATCAGGCTAGAAATTTCAAATATTAGCTCGTCTTCCCCTTCAGATCCCAACTTGTAGTGGATTGTCAAGTCCTGCAGATTCTGCCTCTGAAAGGAAAGCTGGTGTTTGGAATTGCATTGCTCCCCCTAAAACACTAGTCCCAGTGCATGCCAACCCCAGCTCACACTTGTCCTCAATCTCCTTCCTGCTTCCAAGCACCGCTTCTCCTATACTGCCTAACAAGGACAGAACTCTGCAGTGTGTAGTGACACTAATTTGTTGGATAAACCACTCTCGTATATTGGTACAAATGTGTGCAGGATACTGTAAAAAATGGTAGCGTGGTGTTCCAGAACCTACACTTCCAGCCTATATGCTTTAGGCTCCAGATAAACTGGATTACCTACCGCATCTTCTAACCTCCCTCTTCTTTCTCCATCTTAGCACTATTCATCACTTCTTTTCTCTGTCTCTTTCCCTTTTTGTCTCTGATCTGTTCATGTACTTCTAGAGTCCTGAGCAGAGGGGAGAATTGAAGTCTGAGAAGGCTTCTTTGAACAGAGCAGCATTTTACCTAGACCTGAAAGAAGGAAAGCAATGGACATTTAGTGTGCACTTACTGGATGCTTGTCAGTAGACCTCTTGCTAGGGACTTTGCTTACCTTATGTAACTAACAAAACAGGTGATGCTATTCCCACTTCACCGAGGAGACCAGGGTGCAAAGAGGCTAAATGACAGGCCCAGGGCCATCCAGCTAGTCTTGTGGGGCAAGAGCAAACCCAGGTGGTTACCTCCTTCTGCCACCACTGCTGTGGGATTTTATTATTCTGCTTGTTTTCACATTCTACCTAAGGTGATGAATTCATGCTTAGAGTTTTGAATTAGAATAGTAAGTATGCATTTCCAGGAGTTTTTCTGATGGAAATGACCATCATTTAGAATTAAAATGTGGATCTTGCTGTTGGCATTGAAGCCTCTTAAATCTTCCTAGCATGTGAGAAGGCAGAAAATTTCTTAAGCAAATTACTATTTGTTTACTTTGTTTAAGTACTTATTCACTTTTAATTCTCCTGGTTCTCATTACTGTCATCAAATACTTAGAAGCTTCTTTTATCATAAGGATTTAGACTCCCATTGAGGCTTTCAAATTTCATGTGGATTGAAAAGGAAATGAGAGCTGCTGTAAAACCTTGCAGTTTTTAAAAGCTGACCGCAAGCAGTTATTAAGGAAAATTCCCCAGAAGATTTTGATCTTAGGTACCCCTTGGAAACATATCCATGAATCTCCACTGTTCCTGAAGGGTTCTGACAGGAACAACAAAGCTTGAGATTAATATTATATAACTTCAGAATTTGGTTTAAAGCAATCAAAAGCATTATTTTAAAGACAACTTTATCTGGCTGATAGAACATCATCAAAATAAAAGCTTTTTAGTTTCCCCTCATATTGGTGTAGAGGATTTTTTGGATAAAGTGATTCAGAGCAATGATCCATTCATTCACATATTCTGTCCCTGGCTATTACATGATTACATTGCTTAGTCCGTCTGTAGAGGTATGAAAGCACAATTACTGCCTGCTTTTTTTTTCCCAAAGATGTCCCTAGATGTTCTGGAGTAAGATTTATTGTCTCTTAAATTTAAAGCTACGTTGCTTAATTTCTTCTCTAAGTGGATGACTTCTCTGCATTTCTTGAGGGAATACATTCCTAGGACAAGGTGGCATTCCCCTTATCAGGCTTTCTTACCTGTATGTTCCTCTAATTCAAGGAGGTTTCTTCTTAGATGTAGAGGATTTCTACACTGGATTTTTCTGTGATCAGAGCTGTCCTATAGAACTCACTGCAATGTAAAAACCTTTTTTAATTAAAATTAAAACCTTTTTAATTTTTTCTTTTTTTCGTTAAAAAAGAAAAAATTAAAAAAACTCACTGCAATGATAGAACTAGTCAGCCCTATCCAATATGGTAGCCTTTAGCCACATGTGACTTTGAACATGTCTCAAATGCTCAATTAATTTTAATGAATTTAAGTAGCTACGTGTGGCTAGTGGCTACCATTTTCCATAGTAGAGCTTTTTAAAAAAACATAATTTCAACTTTCATTTTGGATGCAGGAGTATATGTGCAGACTTTTTTTTTTTTTTTTTTTTTTTTTTTTTGCGACAGGGTCTCACTTGGTCACCCAGGCTGGAGTGCAGTGGCATGATCATGGCTCGTGGCAACCTCCACCTCCTGGGCCGAAGTGATTCTCCCACCAAGTAACTGGCCTCCCAAGTAACTGGGACCATGGGTGCACGCCACCACGCCCAGCTAATTTTTGTATTTTTTGTACAGACAGGGTTTCACCATGTTAGCCCAGCTGGTCTTGAGCTCCCAGGCTCAAGCAATCTGCCCACCTTAGCCTCCCAGAGAGCTGAGATTATAGGTGTGAGTTACTGTGCCTGGCCCACGTGCAGATTTGTTACATGGGTATATTGTGTGATGCTAAGGTTTGGGATATGGATTCCATTACCCAAGTACTGACCAGAGTACCCAACAGATAGTTTTTCAACTCTTGCACTCCCCTCTCCGTCCCCACTCTGGTAGTTCCCAGTGTCTATTGTTCCTATCTTTATGAGTACCTGATGTTTAGCTCCCATTTGTAAGTGAGAACATGCAGTATTTGGTTTTCTGTTCCCATGTTAATTCACTTAGAATAATGGCCCCCAGCTGCATTCATGGTGCTGCAAAGGACATGGTTTCATTTTTATGGCTACATACTATTCCATGGTATATATGTACCACATTTTCTTTATCCAATCCACCATTGATGGGCATCTAGTTGATTCCATGTCTTTGCTATTGTGAATACTGCTGCCATGAACATATAAGTGCATGTGTCTTTTTTTGTAGAGTGATTTGTTTTCCTCTGGGTATATACCCAGTAATGGGATTGCTGAGTTAAATGGTAATTCTGGTTTAAATTCTTTGAGAAATCTCCAAACTGCTTTCCACAGTGGCTGAAATAACTTACATTCCCACCAATAGTAGGTTTTCTTTTCTCCACAGCCTTGCCTGCATCTGTTGTTTTTTGACTTTTTAATAATAGCCATTCTAGCAGGGCTTTAAATGATTACCTTAGGAAAGTAGACATTTGCATTCAGTCATCATTTCCCTATTACTGTAGTAGTAGCTTTGGATCTTTGGTGGTAAGTGATAGGAATTTGTGATTTTGAATTCCATACTAGATTTTAGATCATTTGATAAAGTACCTCATTGAAACCTTTAAAGTTATATTTTCTTCCCCCTCTAAAACTTACTATATTTTATTATCTTTAGTTTGAGTCATAGCCAGGGACAGGATATTTGAATGAATGGATCATTGCTCTGAATCACTTTGTCCAAAAAATGCTCAGTTTTATGGTGCTATGATTAATACCCAACTTAAAGCTGTGACTAGAAAAGCAGTTGCCCTGCTGTATTCCCAAGGATAGCTCAATGGGTTGATATTGTACTGGTTTATACCAGGGGAAAGGAGAAGACCTTGCAGGAAATGGCCTGAAGCCACGTAAAGGAAAGAAAGACCCAGGGTTAGCTTAAAGTCCAAGGGAAATCGAACCAATATAAAACTACAAAGTGCCTTCAAAAAGCAGGCAGATTTTGGGAAAGCAGAGTTCTTCTTGCCATTCAAAAATTTTTGCTTGACTTTGCTCACTCTGACACCTTCCACATATAAAATTTCCAAGATGTGTTTTACAATTTGAAATTCCACGCAGGAATGGATGGATAGTATAAGGAACTGACTATAATGATAGGTTAAAGAATCATCTTGCCATTTAATGAGCTTTTATGTTCAAAGATAAGAAGACCTTTAAAGCAGTTCTCATGTTTGTCTGCTTTAATCACATCATGATTGTTCTCATTTCAGATCATCCCTATTTTGTTGGTGTCCAGTTCCATCCTGAGTTTACTTCTAGGCCGATGAAGCCTTCCCCTCCGTACCTGGGGCTCTTACTTGCGGCAACTGGGAACCTGAATGCCTACTTGCAGCAGGGTTGCAGACTGTCTCCCAGGTAACCAGCTTACTGATCTTAGCAATAAAACAAGATGCATAGTATTAGCATCTTAGGGTTTCTTACAAAAATCAATGCCATTATAGAATTTTTTTTATGTGAAGAGTCAGTTTTATTCTCTTAATTTTCTCCTCTTCATGAAAATAATTTAATTACGCCTACAGTAGTAATATGTCAGCTTTCCAAATCATGATGACACTGGATATTATTTTAGAAATTTTTTTCATTTGATAAGTGAAAAGATTTTCTTTTGTTGATTCTTTGATTAATGTATATGAATATTTTATATGTTTCTTGGCTCCTTGTTTTGTGAATAGCTTGTTCATATCTTTTCTTGATTTTGGTATTGTATTGTTTTCCTTACTTATTGGTAAGCTCTTTATGTATAAAGGTCATTAATCCTTTGTTAGGCTGCAAATATTTTTCATGGTGATTTTGCCTTCCTTCCAAGTTGTTAATGGTAGTTTTTATTCTCCCTAAAGAGTTTAGTCCTTTTTTATGTTTTTAAAAAATGTATGTAGTCAAATATTTTACTTTTGTGGATTCTGCCTTTAGTCTCATGCCTAACATCTTTCCTTATGGAATGATTATGTAAATAATAACCCCTGTGTTTTCCTCTAGTACTTTTATGGTTTCAGTTTTATAGCTTGTAATCTATATGGATTTTATTTTCAGTGGAATCTGTGAGGCTAGGATTTGGCCAATGAGTTGAGTAATTTGACTTTGTTTCAGGGATTTCTATTTTGTTCTGTTGATGGTTTTATTTCTTACACCTGAACTTTTACCATCCTTTTCATTTTCATAGTGTTAGTATAAATCTAGACCTTATCGATCCTACTTCCACCATTATTAAAATTTTTAATGTATTTTGCTATTCTTCCAGGCAAACTGTTATTTATTTATTATTTTCTTAGAGACAGGGTCTGGCTCTGTCACCCAGGTTGGAGTGCATTGGCACAATCATAGTTCATTGCAGCCTTGAACTCCTAGGCTCAAGCAATCCTCCTGCCTCAGTCTCCCAAATAACTAGGACTACAGGCACACACCACCATGCCTGGCTAATTTTTAAAATTTATTATTTTTGTAGAGACAAGGTCTCCGTATATTGTCCAGGCTGGTCTTGAATTATTGACCTCAAGCAATCCTCCCCCCTTGGCTTCTTGAAGTGCTGGGATTATAGGTATGAGCCACTGTGCCCAGCCTGTACAATGATTTTTAAAAATCAAGTTTGAATAAAAAATCCTTAGGGATATTTTTTTAAAATGGAAATTTATTACATTTATTTGTTTATTTAGAGACAGGGTCTTGCTCTATTGCCCAGACTAGAGTGCAGTAGAGCAATCTCGGCTCACTGCAACCTCCACCTCCTGGGTTCAAGAGATTCTCCTGCCTCAGCCTGCCAAGTAGGTGGGACTACAGGTGTGCGCCACCATGCCCGGCTAATTTTTGTGTTTTTATTAGAGACAGGGTTTCACTATGTTGGGCAGGTTGGTTTTGAACTCCTGACCTCAAGTGATCTGCCTGCTTCGGCCTCCCAGTTGGGATTACAGGCATGAGCCACTGTGCCTCTCTGAAATTTCATTACATTTAAATACTAGTTTGGGGAGAGTTTATTTTTATTTCTTCTCATCCAAGAATATTGTACCTAATAACTTTAAAAGCTGAAGTAACCAGCCAGCATATCATAGATTTGATAGGGGTTACTGCCGTAATAACCAGATATATGTTGTTTAGAAGACTACCACTGCCAACCCTCCTTCTGGCAAACAACACTTGCAGTGTTGCCATTGAGGGCTGCCAGGATTTGTGTATGGTGTGCATGTGTGTGCTTGTTATACAAGCCTGCTTATTTGTGTCATTACCTGCTAGGAGAAGCTCACAGCTCTCTAGCACTTCCTTTCGCTGTGTGTTCATATGGGAACAGCTTCACATATTTTGCACTTTGGGCATCTTACTGAATTAATGTTCACCCCTTTCAGTCGTGAACCAGTGCACTGACTTTCAAACTGTGCCCTCGGAGCTGGAGTCTGGGCTGCTGCGAGGAGCAGGCCGTGGAGACTCTGGGCTCTTTCCGGCTTCAGCTGAGCAGCTCCACTTTATCTGGCTCATGTGCCGTGGTTCTGCAAGAGATTTCATCTGAAGAAGAGCTTCCTGTGTTCTGAGACTGCTTCCTGTGTTCTGTGGCTTATGCCACAAATTGGACATCCTTGTGTGCTCCCATGTCAGATGTGCGCTGTGACCCTTTGTGGCCATTTTACAATTCCCATTATTTTAGATTCTCACACTGAAAGGAAGGTGATAGTGGGACAACATAGATGGCTGGGTGAAATAATTCACTTGTAACTATCTAGCTGTTTGCAAATACTGACTAATATACAAATCCCATCTGGCTCGTGTGGACTGCCCACCTTTGTTTTTTATGGCCTGCCAATTCCCACATGGGGGTGGTGGTGCCGGGTAAAGCTTCTAGCAGGGTGCAGTGGCTCATGTCTGTAATCCCAGCACTTTGGGAGGCCAAGGTGGGTGGGATCACCTGAGGTCAGGAGTTCGAGACCAGCCTGGCCAACGTGGTGAAACCCCGTCTCTACTGAATGTACAAAAATTAACCAGACCTGGTGGCACATGCCTGTAGTCCCAGCTACTAAAGAGGCTGAGGCAGGAGGATGACTTGAACCCAGGAGGCAGAGATTGCAGTGAGCTGAGATTGCACCACTGCACTCCATGAACTCCAGCTTGGGTGACAGAGCAAGACCCATCTCAAAACAAAAAACAAAAAACAAAAAAAACATTCCCGTTAGTTTATGAAAAAACCAACTGATTGCTAGTGACTTCTGAGCAAGATATAATTTATTTCAGAGAGAAGGAAAGATCTTATAACCATATTCTGATGCTGGCATTGGAGTTATAGCTGACTAGTAGGCTTCCATGGCACTGAGGGAATTCCTATGTGTATCAGCCACAAACTGAAGCATTCCTTAAGGCCAGCCAACATCTTATTTATCTTTGTCTCCCTGGCTCCCTTGCACACAGGGTTGTTCATTACCCATTAAAGTAATAAATGCACGTAGGAGGGGAGTACACATTTCAGTGAGTTTTCCAACTAAGGATGGTGACTATGAATTAATCCAGTGACAGATACCAGGATTCCAGAGGAACCTTGCACTTCAGCTCCTCTCTGCCCAGCTCCATGGGATTAGTGAGCTTTGAAAAGCAAATGACTGCTCTGATACCATGCTCTAATGTGAGCTGAGTTGGGGCTGTGTTTCTATCAAACAAGATTACTGCTTGTAATCAACACTAAACAAATGTGACAAGGAATACAAACACTAGAATAATGACTTCCTTTCCCAGAAGTTAGCTCTGATGATATTCAACTGTATGGCACGTGTACACCCAGTGTCTTTAAAGCATGAAGTGTAAAAATCCTTGGCTTTGAGTCAAGGGTACCTGAGCTGTAACTTCTGCATTCTGCCTAGTGGAGAGCATTTAATTTTTAAGTCCTGGGAAGTTAAAATAAGAATATTATTTTGGGATTTACAGCTAGTGAGCTAAATTCTCAGCTACTTCATAATCTACAAAATGGCAGCAGTTAGGAAGATCAATTCCACCTGGTTTTAGACTTGTAGTGGTCAGTTCAAGGGCATAGTAGCTTCAGGACAGTATTTTTTAGATTTTCATGAGCTATTCAAAAATACATGCAAAATCAAACTAAGAATCTTGTTTAGTGGGTCCCCTTAAGACTGCCCACACTTTGGTGATTTGCTGGAAGTAATCAGAATATAGCTGTACTTATAGCTAATATTTATTTATTTATTTATTTAGAGATGGAGTTTTGCTCTTGTTGCCCAGGCTGGAGTGCAATGGCATAGTCTTGGCTCACTGCAACCTCCACCTCCTGGGTTCAAGTGATTCTTGTGTCTGAGCTTCCTGAGTAGCTGGGATTATAGGTGCCTGCCATCACGCCCAGCTAATTTTTGTATTTTTAGTAGAGACGGGGTTTCACCATGTTGGCCAGGCTGATCTTGAACTCCTTACCACTGGTGGTTCATGTGCCTCGGCCTCCCAAAGTACTGGGATTATAGGCATGAGCCACCATGCCCGGCCTTATAGCTAATATTTATTACGGTGGCAAAGTAAACATGCACAGCAAGATCAATAATGGGAAGGATAAGTAGAATTTGGAGAAATTCATTTGCACATTTCCTATGCTCTCTCTTTCCTGTGATAAGTCACATAGAGGTCACCTTCCTTCCAGCAGCGAAAACGTAACTATGCATATGTGATGTTTCTGCCCAAAGGAGCCAGTTTGAGTTTCAGAGTTTAGGGATATTTCTGGGGCTGGTCACATAGGCATTTTCTACCTAGCAACCACCAAAATTTCAGACTGCCAAAGGGAAAGCAGGTGTTCACCGTAGATCGCATTGTTTGTTGGACGGCGTAAGCCCAGCGAAAGGACTTTATCGTTTAGTAATGGTCCACACATTCCGAAAGCTGTGTTCCCAGACACCAGCCAAGAACTAACCCTGTAAGCAGGGTCTTCTAAAGATAGCAGCCTCAGGCCTGCTGTTAACTCTTCTTTACACGAGTCTAAAAAACCATTTTGAGAATAAATAAATCCAATGGAAAGTAGTGGTCCATTAAATACATCATTGCAATTCTTTGCTGATCTCTCTCCTGTGATGTCTAAACATAATTTGTCTTATGTATAAAAGGCAACCACAAATTTGCATGGCCTTGCTGACACATAATGTAAAGGAATGAGACTGCTTCATGTAATTATAAGAAATAAATTTCATGAGACTATATGAAGGTGCTTGTAATTGCCAGTTTTTTGTTTGTTTGTTTAAATCTAGAAACAGAGCATCTAATCTCTTTCTGGAATTTTTTTTTTTTTTTT